>NW_020893648.1:0-1031 GCF_003945725.1 Corapipo altera
CCATAAGTAGGGGATGGATTCAGACCCAGGTGTGGGTGTTTTCAGGGTGGATTTTGGGGGTCCCGTAACCCATTCTCCCCATCCCAATGGGGCTGTGGGTGCAGACCCAGGCGTGGGTGTTTTTGGGGTGTTTTTGGGGTACATCTCTGGTCCCTCCTGACCCTCTGTGCCCCGTGGCCAGCCCAAGGTGGTGTGGCTGAAGAACCAGGTGTGGGGTTCACCTTGGGGAGGGTTTTGGGGTGGATTTTTGGGGGTCACTCCCCCTGTAAGTAGAAGTGGATTCACCCCGAGGTGTGGGTGTTTTTGGGGTGTTTTTGGGGTGCATTTCTGGTCCCTCCTGACCCTCGGTGCCCCCTGGCCAGCCCAAGGTGGTGTGGCTGAAGAACCAGGTTTTGGGTGTTTTTGGGGTGTTTTTGGGGTGGTTTTGGGGTGGTTTTGGGGTACATCTCTGGTCCCTCCTGACCCTCTGTGCCCCCTCCCCAGCCCAAGGTGTTGTGGCTGAAGAACCAGGTTTTGGGGTCACCTTGGGGGGTGTTTTGAGGTGGATTTTGGGGGTCTCCCAATCCATTCTTTGCATCCCAATGGGGCTGTGGATTCACCCCAAGGCGTGGGTGTTTCTGGGGTGTTTTTGGGGTACATTTCTGGCCCCTCCTGACCAGTTTTTCCCCCTGGCCAGCCCAAGGTGGTGTGGCTGAAGAACCAGATGGCCATCGGGGACGACCCGCGGTTCCTGGCCCGGCACAGCCAGGGGGTGCTGACCCTGCTCATCCGCAAGCCGGGGCCCTTCGACGGCGGCACCTACAGCTGCAGGGCCAGCAACGAGCTGGGGGAGGCCCTGACCGAGTGCAGGCTCGAGATCCGCGGTGAGGGGGCACCCCAAAAACACGGGGAGGGGTCCCCAAAATCCGGGGAGGGGTCCTCAAAATCAGGGGGGTCTGTGGGAGTCGGGGGGAGGCACCTCCGGGTCTCAGGGTCTTGGAGCGGGGACGGTGGGAGGGGATTGATGAGGGTAAAGTGGAGATTTGGGGGGG
>NW_020893649.1:0-1031 GCF_003945725.1 Corapipo altera
AAAGAATTTCTGTTGCTAGGACATGAATTACCATGTTTTTGCAGACCTTTTAAACTCAAAAGGTAAAAATCAATTCAAATAAAGTTCCAACACCTCTGGGTGAGAGTTTCACCAAATGGGTCAATCGCAGAGCCTGTCAGGATGCCCTTGCCAGTTGAAGATGGGGTGTCAGTGTAGATTCGGGACGGACAATAAAGATACAAGGAGTCAGTTATGTGCAGGAAAGATGTCTTCCTTTTATTTTCTCATCTGCTTTTTTATACCCCTTGCTAGCAGCAAGCAGTATCCTTATTTTAGGTAAGCAAGTAACAGCGTTTTCATTGGTTAGGATCTATGGGTGATACATTTGTAAAGCTCAAGGCCTTATTGCAGTTCCCACATCCTGGGCCTACCAACTTTACAGCCTGCCTTTGTTTTCTCCATTAGGGCTGCGTACTGACTTCCTTATCATCAAGGATACACTCAAAACTTTTCCCAGTTGATATCTCCATCCTGGGAGCTAATAGACCCGCTATTAACCCCATCAATTCCCCCTTTCTGTAATTGTGCAAGAAATATTCCCTGTGTTGTCTTTTGCAGGGCCCTTTGCAAACACGACACAATACATGGTAACATTACTAGCACAACTACGACTATAATCAAAATTAAGACCCCGTCTTGAGTAAGGACAGTAACCAACCCGAAATGCCCCAATTAGACAACCAGCCTTCCAGGCCGAAAAACCCCGTTTCCCATGTGATCTTCTTTGTTTGTTCCTGAAGCATGGCAATTTGTCTGTAGATGGATTCAGAGTGATCTGAGAGATTTAAACAACACATGCCTTCAAATTCCTGGTAACCATGTCCATGTGCTAATAGCAAAAAATCAGTAGCAGCACGATTCTGCAGTGTAGCATACCGTGCACTATCTACATCCGTGGCAAGCTTATACAAAGTATCCGAGGTCAAATTTGCTTGTTTGGTCCCCCAGCACGCCAAGGCATCAATTTGCTTTAACGCTTTTGCTGAGGCAACTTGTGGCAAAAACAGAGA
>NW_020893650.1:0-1031 GCF_003945725.1 Corapipo altera
GGGGATTTGGGGAGTTCTTGGAGGTCCCTTTTTTGGGACACTTTGGGGGGTTCTCGAGGGGCCGTTTTTGGGGGCAGTTTGGGGCTTCCTGGGGGGTCCCTTTTGGGAGATTTGGGGGTCCCAGGGGTCCCTTTGCAGGGTCTCACCTTGCCCGAGGAGGACTCCTCGGACGCCTCCTCCCCTTCGCTGTCCAGCCGGAAAAGCTTCCGGCGCTTCCCGGGGGCCTCGGCCCGGGGGGCTCCGGGGGCCAGTTCTTTGTCTGGGGGGGCAAAAGGGGGGTCAGGGGGGGTCCCAGAGGGGGCTGGGGGCGGGGTTTTGGGGGGCACTCACCGTCCTCATCCTCCTCGGGGGGGGTGGGGGGCCGGGGCCGTTTCTCCTCCCCCCCTTCGTTCAGCTCCGACGGCTCTTTCCGCTTCACCTGGGATGGGGAGGGGAAAAGGGGGGGAAAGCGGGAAAAGTAGAGAGTTTGGGGGGGCCCCAAAGCCAAATGTACCCCCAGGGTAAACCCTGACATCCCCCCTTGAGCAATACAGAACAGCTCCCACAAAAGAACACCCAAAACCTCCCACAAATCCCCCAAAACCAGACCCCCAGCACCTCCCTTGAAAGAGAGCAGCCACAGAGTCCCCTCCAGCAACCCCCAGGACCCCCCCAGGACCCCCAAAACCCCCCCAAGACCCCCCCAAGACCACCCAAAAATCCCCCAAACTCTCCCAAACAGATACTTGAAAAAGGGCAGCCACAGAGTCCCCTCCAGCAACCCCAACCTCTCCCCAAGACCACCCAAAACCTCCCAAAATCCCCCCAAAAACTCCCAACCCCCACAGGGGTACCTTGAAGGAGGGCAGCCGCAGGGCCCCCCTGAGCCCCGAGCCCCCTCCCCGGGCCCAGTCGACGAGGGAGAGGAGGGCGGGGGGCTCCTTCGGCCTCGCTCGCTCCTTCTCCTCCCCCCGCCCCGACTGGAACGGCTGGGGGGGGCACAGGGGGGGTCAGCACGGGGGGAGACCCCCAGGGACACCAGAAAGGGGTTT
>NW_020893651.1:0-1031 GCF_003945725.1 Corapipo altera
ACTACTGCAAAGACCCCCCCAGGTGGGTGACAGGGGTGTGGGGGGGGGCACAGGGGGACAGAGGAGGGCAGGGGGGACAGAGAAGATGGGGATGTGGGGGTGGGGGGCACAGGGGGGACACAGGGGGGACACGGGGGGGACATGGGAGGGACAGGGGGAGGCACGAGGGGGCACACCCAGGGGTCAGTAGGGACGTGGTGGGGTGTTTTTTGGGGACAGGGAGGGCGGGGGGTTCTGGGGACAAGAGGGGATACACAGAGAAGATGGGGCGGACAAGGAGAGAGGGAGGACTTGGGGACAGGGGGGGGCACCCTGGGGCCACCCAGGGGGCGGTGGGGACATGGGGGGACAGGGAAGCCTGGGGGGGGACACAGGGTGGGAAGAGCAGCCCCCACCCCTGAGTGGGGCCAGGGAGGGGCCATGGAGAGTGTCCCTGACCCTGTGCCCCCCCCGTGTCCCTCCCCTGTGTCCCCCAGACCTGGATGCGGTGACACTGGGCCTGTCGTGTCTGCTGGTGGTGCTGCTGCTGGGACTGGGGGCACTGGGACTGCTGGGACACCACCGGTATAGGGGGGCACTGGGGCTACTGGGGGTGCACTGGGGCTACTGGGGGCGCACTGGAGCTACTGGGAGGGGCGCTGGGACTGCTGGGACACCACCGGTACAGGGGGTGTTAATTTGGGGTCCCAGGGGGTTCTGGGGGTGCCTGGTGAATTTGGGGGTCCCGGGGAGGTCTGGGGGAGGGTTGGGGGTCCAAGGGTCCTGGGGGGGTCCCATGCAGGGGGATTCACCCCAGGCCCCCCCAGGCTCCTAAGGGAGAAGCTGTGGCTGGGGGGGCTGGGGGGTGGGGGGGGGGGGGGGGGGGTCCTGGGGGGTGCGGGGGGGGTCCTGTCCAGGGGGATTCACTCCAGGCCCCCCCAGGCTCCTGAGGGAGAAGCTGTGGCCGCCGGTGCCAGGCCCCGAGCGGGAGTTCGAGGGGCTCTTCAGTGCCTATGGGGGCAACTTCCAGGTGGGGGAGCTTTGGGGGGGGG
>NW_020893652.1:0-439 GCF_003945725.1 Corapipo altera
ATGTCCTATTTTCAGACCTGCCTCCCAACTGTCAGCCTCACTCCCAAAATTGCATACACACGATGATTTCTCTCCAACCAAAGGTGCCAGCACAGAAAGCTCTTGCTGCCCATGGAGTCCCCAGGCTGACAAACCAACAGCACCATAAACCCAAAGTTTCCAGGCTTTCTTTCCTGGGGATAACGGCTGCTGTTTTCTGTTTTCAGCCCTTTCTCACGACTGCCACCGCGAATCCCAAAATGGCATACGGACGAAGATTCCTCGAAGACCAAAGGTGCCAGCAAAGAAAGCTAGGACTGCCCGTAGAGTGCCCAGCCTGACCCACCAACTGCACCACAAAGTCAAAGTTTCCAGGCATTCTTTGCTGGGGATAATGGCTGCTGTTTCCTGTTTTCAACCTTGCCTCCCAGTTGACAACCCAAATCCCAAAATTGCATAC
>NW_020893652.1:539-1031 GCF_003945725.1 Corapipo altera
GGCTGCTGTTTTCTGTTTTCAGCCCTGTCTCACGACTGCCACCGCGAATCCCAAAATGGCATACGGACGAAGATTCCTCGAAGACCAAAGGTGCCACCAAAGAAAACTAGTACTGCCCGTAGAGTGCCCAGCCTGACCTACAAACTGCACCACAAAGTAAAGCTTCCAGACTTTCTTTACTGGGGATAACTGTTGTTTCCTGTTTTCAACCTTGCCTCCCAGTTGACAGCCCAAATCCCAAAATTGCATACAGACGGAGATTCCTCCAACAGCAAAGAGACCATGACGGAAAGTTCTTGCTGCTCATGGAGTGCCCAGCCTGGCCAACCAATTGGACCACAAAGCCAAAGCTTGCAGACTTTCCAGAGGAGAAGGGTTGCTGTTTCCTGTTTTCAACCTTGCCTCCCAAATGCCAGCCCTACATCCAAAATTGCGTACGCACGAAGATTCCTCCCACAACAAAGGTGCCAGCACAGAAAACTCTTGCTGCCC
>NW_020893653.1:0-359 GCF_003945725.1 Corapipo altera
GGTGTAAAATCCCCTTTTTTTGCCCCAAACCCCCGATTCTGATCAGAAAACCCCCATTTTTTCCCCTATAAACCCCCTTTTTTTCGTCATAAACCCTCATTTTTTCGCTTTGTGGGCGTGGCCCGCGCTGACCCCGCCCCCTTTTCCCTTGGCTCCTCCCCCCCAGGGCTGGGGGCGTGGCCTCGGGGCCGTGTCCAACGTGACCGTGTGGGGGCGGGTGGAGGACCACGGGGAGAACCTCGTGTGCGAGGCCGAGACCCCCGGGGTGGGGACCCGGAGTGCGGGGGTGACCCTGAGTGTGACCCGTGAGTCAGACTGGTTTATACTGGGAGGGACTGGGAGGGACTGGGAGGGGATTG
>NW_020893653.1:459-1031 GCF_003945725.1 Corapipo altera
TGGGATGAACTGGGATGGACTGGGATGGACTGGGATGGACTGGGATGAATTGGGGGCACTGGGATGAACTGGGATGAACTGGGAGGGACTGGGATGAATTGGGGGCACTGGGATGAACTGGGATGAACTGGGAGGGACTGGGATGAACTGGGATGGACTGGGATGGACTGGGATGGACTGGGATGAATTGGGGGCACTGGGATGAACTGGGATGAACTGGGAGGGACTGGGATGAACTGGGATGGACTGGGATGAACTGGGATAGACTGGGAGGGACTGGGAGGGGATTGGGAGGGACCCTGAGTGTGACCCGTGAGCTATACTGGGGATACTGGGAGGGGACTGGGAGGGACTGGGAGGGGATTGGGAGGGGACTGGGAGGGACTGGGATAAACTGGGAGGGGACTGGGAGGGGATTGGGAGGGACTGGGATGAACTGGGATGGACTGGGAGGGACTGGGATGAACTGGGAGGGACTGGGAGGGGATTGGGAGGGACTGGGATGAACTGGGATGAATTGGGGGCACTGGGATGAACTGGGATGAACTGGGAGGGACTGGGATGAACTGGGG
>NW_020893654.1:0-626 GCF_003945725.1 Corapipo altera
GATTCGATTTGAGGAGATTGAGAGTTTATGGACCCCGGGGGGGGGGGTTGGGGGAGCCCAGGGGGGGTCTGGGAGTCCTGGGGGGGTCTGAGGGTCCCACAGGTCTGGTTGGGGGTGGGGGGTCATGTCCGAGTGTCCGGTGGGGTGGCGAGGACACGGCAAAGGGCACGGGGCCATGGCGAGGCGTGTCAGGCTGTGTCACATCACAGCGAGCCGTGTCGGGCCATGACGAGGCATGTTGGGGCGTGTTGGGCTGTGATGAACCGTGTCAGGCCATGACGAGGCGTGTTGGGGCGTGTCATCTCGTGACAAGTCTGTGCTGAGCTGTGTCACACCACGAAGGACCACGTGCAGCTGTGACAAGTCCTGTCCCACCGTGCCGAGCCACGTTCCTGCGGTGCTGAGCTGTGCCAGGCCGTGTTCCTGCTGTGCCAGGCCGTGTTCCTGCTATGCCAGGCCGTGTCAGCCCGTGCCGAGCCGTGTGGAGCCGTGACGGGTTGTGTTGCCCCATGACGAGCTGTGCTGTGTCAGCCCACGCCCTGCTGTGCCGAGCCATGTTGAGCTGCGTCCCACCGTGCCATGACCGTGCCGTGCCAGTGCCGAGCCGTGTCCCACCACGACGGCCC
>NW_020893654.1:726-1031 GCF_003945725.1 Corapipo altera
GCGGCACCGACCCCCCCCAACACCCTCCCCTCACTCCCCCGGGGCCGCCCCCGCCGCGGTGCCCCCGCGGTGCCGCCGGTGCTGCCGCGGCCCCTCCTCGGGGGTCACGACGGGTTCCCCGCGGGCGCGGCAGGGGAAGGGCCGCCCGGCCTCGTGCCCGGCCAGGTGCCGGCGCAGGCGCCGGGCGTCGCCGAAGCGGCGGCAGCAGTTGGGGCAGCGCGGGCCCCGGCGCCGCTCGTGGCCGCGCTGGTGCCGCAGGATGCAGGGCAGGTAGAAGAAGCTCTTCCCGCAGCGCTCGCAGCGGT
>NW_020893655.1:0-231 GCF_003945725.1 Corapipo altera
CCAAACACGCACGGGGCACCCACAGGATGGGCTCCTCTGCCCCCACTGTTCCGCTGTGCCCGTTGTTCCCACCCAGCTGCAGCACTGGCTTCACGCATAGCCTGGCGAGAGCAGAGGGAGCTTTCATCTCCTGTGCCTTCCTGACTCTGCTCGCGCCGCACAAGGCACAGCAAAAGCATGCGCAGTGCCGAGGGAGCCAGTCCACCCGGACAGTGGCAGCAGCACTGCCCC
>NW_020893655.1:331-1031 GCF_003945725.1 Corapipo altera
TGTGGGAGCTTGTTCTTGCTAAGCAAAACCAAGCAGCAAAACCAGAAACTTCTCCTAAGCCCACCTCTGTGGCAGGCCTGGGAAAGCCACGACGTTTGTCTAGAAGCTCTAGCGTCCACCCGGCCGGAGCAATTCAAAGCAAATCAGGTGGGGCAGAGGAAGACCTGCTGTAGGCCTGCTCTGTCCCGTCAGGACTTTCAGGGTCTGCAACTGAGTTCTTGAGGTGACAGGTAAACTTCTGCCTGGGAGCTCAAGCTAGAGCTGCACCTCACATCTCCACAGCCCACAGTATCCCTGAGGCACTGTCTTCTGTCTTACGCAAAGCCTTTCCTTCTTCAAGGCCACTCGGCCTTAGGAATAAAGAGAACAGGCAAGTCCGAGTCTCCGCCCATTGGCGAGGTTTATTTGCTATTGCCGAGGCAGACGCCAAACTTTAGCCTCCAGAAGACCAGGCTCAAGCTAAGCCAAGGTTAGCGCCATCTCAAGGCTCCTTTCCAACTCATAGTCCCCTTCTGATTCTACCAGTCAGGGAAATCTTTGGTCTGTGATGCTTGCAGCTCCTTGCTCACTTCCACAGCTGGGATGGGCTGGGCTGGATGAAGGAATGGGCAAATGGCCAGGGGACTTTGTAAGCCAAAGCAAGAGATGGAAGCCCCGTGGGGCCAGGTGCGGTTCTGCCGGTGGGGCTGGCTCAGGGGGG
>NW_020893656.1:0-1031 GCF_003945725.1 Corapipo altera
TTCAGGGATAGAGCAGGGTGGTGCAGGTGTCCGGGGAACTGGGGCCCTGGCCCTAGAAATCTGGGGAATGCAAGAAAAGCTTCACATACAGTTCTCAACTCGTCACCCACCAGGGTGGGTGGAGATGGGGGAGAAGCCCTACAAGTGTGAGGAGTGTGGGAAGAGGTTTTGGAGCAGCTCACATCTTCTCCAGCACCAGCGGATGCACACGGGGGAGAGGCCCTTCCACTGCACCAACTGTGGGAAGGGCTTCAAACAGAACCCTTTCCCATCCCTCCCAGAGCACAGGGGAGGTCCAGGTGCTCCAGGGGCTGCCCCGTGTGCCCCTTGCCTGTCCCAGCCCCCAGCAGGGATATTCCAGGATGCCCCAACCTGCACTGCTCAGGATGCACATGGAGGGGGTGAAGGGGATCTCGTGTGCAGAGACCCCCAGGAGCCCCCTGAGCCTCTCTGCTCATGGCAGGGGTGTGGCCAGAGAGGCACCAGGTGTGCAGGGGCTGGAGAAGGAGGGGACAGGGACATGGGAATGCAGGTACGGAGATGGGAACACACACGTGGAGATGGGAACACACATATGGAGATGGGAACACACACTTGGAGATGGGAACACACCCATGGAGATGGGAACACACACGTGGAGATGGGAACACACCCATGGAGATGGGAACACACACACATGATCAAGCAGAGTGGCTTTGCTGAAGGGATTTATTGATCATTCAGGGGAAATGCCCCTGGGCTCTGAGGGAAATCAGCGGGTCCTCCAGGGATGATCATCTCCTCATGGTGCTGGAGAGGGACAGGGCACGGGTCCTGAAAGACAGAGCCCCAAAATGTCACCCCCAAAGTCCACTGCAACACAAGAGGGGCCTTGTCCTGACCCCTCTCCCTGCAGGCACTGCTCACCTCAGACATCCAGGGATGCAGCCACATCTCACCAACAGGACCCACCACCTTCTCCACCACAGGGGAGTGGGGAGGAAGACAGGCTCAGAGACACACTGGGTGCAGTGGGATGTATTGGGAGCCTG
>NW_020893657.1:0-1031 GCF_003945725.1 Corapipo altera
CAGTCGGTGTCCCCCGAGGAGCACCGGCGGTTCCCGGAGCGGGGTTTGGTGGCCCGGGGGTGGGTGTGGGTGGCCCGGGGGGGCTGTGGGTGGCCCGGGGGTCCCGGCAACCCCACACCAGTCCCCGATCCGTAGCTGGTGTCCCCCCGGGCACCGGTGGTTCCTGGAGCGGAGTTTGGTGGCCCAGGGGTGGGTGTGGGTGGCCCGGGGGTGGGTGTAGGTAGCCCGTGGGTGGGTGTGAGTGGCCCAGGGGTCCCGGCAGCCCCACGCCCATGTCCCCGATCTGCAGCTGGTGTCCCCAAACGGGGTTTGGTGGCCCGGGGGTGGGTGTAGGTGGCCCGGGGATGGGTGTAGGTAGCCCAGGGATGGGTGTGGGTGGCCCGGGGATCTCGGCAGCCCCACGCCCATGTCCCGATCCGCAGCTGGTGTCCCCCGAGGAGCACCGGCGGTTCCTGGAGCGGGGTTTGGCTCTGGCCGAGCGGCGCAGCCAGAACAGTTTCCACTGCCGGGGCCGGGACTGCCCGGGCTGGTGCTTCTACGAGGACGCGGTGAACGAGTTCCCGTGTCCCGTGTGGGGGGCCCTCAACTGCCTCCTGTGCAAGGTGAGCCCGGGGGGGGGCCCGGGGGGAACCCCGGGGGGGGTCCCGGGGGGCTCAGCACTGACCTCCCGCCCCCCCAGGCCATCCACGAGGGGCAGAACTGCCGCCAGTACCAGGACGAGCTGCAGCTGCGGGCGCAGCACGACGCGGCCGCGCGGCAAACCAGCGACATGCTGCAGGTCTGGGGGGCTCGGGGGGGGCCGGGGAGGGGGGAAACGGGGGGTCCCCGTGGGGCTGACCCCCCTCCTCTCCCTGTGCCCCCCCCCGGCCGTTGGTGCAGCGGGGGGAGGCCATGCACTGCCCCACGTGCCGCATCGTGGTGCAGAAGAAGGACGGGTGCGACTGGATCCGCTGCACCGTGTGCCAGACCGAGATCTGCTGGGTCACCCGCGGGCCGCGATGGGGGCCGGCGGTGAGGGGGGTCCTGGGGGG
>NW_020893658.1:0-1031 GCF_003945725.1 Corapipo altera
CAGGCACCAGGCAGAGAGCCAAGGAAGGGGATCCAGCAGAGAGAGGCCTTTGCAGTGGTTGCTTCCAAGGCAGATGAGAGAACTTTCATTGGGGCTGGGGAGGGGGGTGAGGAAGAGCAGCAGTGTGTGTGTGTATCAGGGCTCTGTGAGGTGTCCACACCTGAGCTGGGCTCATGCCCTGCTCACACCCCCGGGATGTTCAGAGACACGAGTCCTTCCCTTGAACACACACAGAGTTCATGGCAGCAGGGGCAGGGTCTCCCTGGCTCCTGCTGCTGCTCCCAGGAGCTGGAGGCACCTCAGCCCTGTGGGGTGTCACCTGCTCTGCCCTGTCTGAGATGCCCCACGGCCTGAGGGATGGACACGGGGAGCTCTGTGCACAGAAGCACATCCCAATGCTGCACTCAGGGATTTCCCAGGAAATGTTACTATCAGCTTCTAGGATCTTTCAGCAGGACTCTCCCAGTTGCTGCAGTGCAGGGGAAGTGGCCACATGGTAGAGCAGGGCAGGAGCTGCAGGCAGCAAGGGCAGACAGGAGAAGGGAGCAGGAGGTTCAAGGGATCCTGGGGTGGGAGGACAGGGCAGAGCTCCTCAGGGGAGGAACCTTGCCAGCCCTTTGCCATGGTCAGGCTGTGGCTGCAGAGCAGTGCAGGTGAGTTCCTGCAAGTGCCTCTCCCAGCTGCCAAATGCCAGCAGTGGCAGAAGCTGTCAGGATGGCTCTGCTGGATTTCCTGGGCTGCAGCAGGAGAAGCTGCTCCAGAGCAGGACTTGCTGCTGCCCCATCAGAGGCCCAGGGCCAGAAGGTTCCCTGTGGCAGGGCTGGCTGTGGGGTGGGAAGGTGGGGGTGCAGCCAGGGGTGCCCAGGGCTGTGGGGCAGAGCAGGGTCCTGCCCCCAGGGCCCTGTGTGCTGGGGCAGGGACTCTGCTGCCTGCCAGGGTCAACTCTCAGCCCAGCCAAGGAGCTGCCATGGCCCTGCAGGGAGCAGGTGTGGGTGGAAGGAGTGATCCCTCACGGTAGGGGATGGGCAGGG
>NW_020893659.1:0-1030 GCF_003945725.1 Corapipo altera
ATTTGAGTGAGTTTCTGGTCATTTTTTGGGGAGATTTCTGTGAGTTTTTGGTGATTTTTTTGGGGAGATTTGAGTGAGTTTCTGGTCATTTTTCGGTAGATTTGTTTCAGTTTGTGGTCATTTTTTAGGAGATTTTTGTGAGTTTCTGGTTATTTTTTGAGGAGATTTGGGTGAGTTTTGGGTCATTTTTTTGGGAGAGTTGTGTCAGTTTGTGGTCATTTTTCGGGCACTTTTGGGTGAGTTTTGGGTGTATTTCAGGGGAAAATTTGAGTGAACTTGTGGTCATTTTTTGGGGAAATTTGGTGAGTTTTGGGTGCATTATTTGGGGAGATTTGAGTGAGTTTCTGGTCATATTTTTGGGGAGATCTGTGTGACGTTTTGGTGTATTTTGCAAAGATTTGAGTGAGTTTTGGGTCATTTTTTGGAGAGATTTGGGTGAGTTTCTGGTCATTTTTTGGGGAGATTTCTGTGAGTTTCTGGTCATTTTTTTGGGGAGATTTGGATGAGTTTCTGGTATTTTATTGGACAGATTTTGGTGAGTTTCTGGTCATTTTTTGGGGGGATTGGGTGAGTTTGTGGTCATTTTTTGGGGAGATTTGGGTGAGTTTGTGGTCGTTTTTTGGGGAGGTTTGGGTGAGTTTGTGGTCGTTTTTTGGGGAGGTTTGTATGAGTTTTGGGTCATTTTTTGGGGAGGTTTGGGTGACTTTGTGGTCATTTTTTGGGAGATTTGGATGAGTTTCTGGTCATTTTTTGGACAGATTTGGGTGAGTTTCTAGTCATTTTTTGGGGAGATTGGGTGAGTCTGTACTCATTTTTTTGGGAGATTTGGGTGAGTTTGTGGTCATTTTTTGGGGAGATTTCTGTGAGTTTGTGGTCATTTTTTGGGGAGATTTGAGTGAGTTTGTGGTCATTTTTTGGGGAGATTTGTGTGAGTTTCTGGTCATTTTTGGGGAGATTTGGGTGAGTTTCTGGTCATTTTTGGCGGGAGATTTGAGTGAGTTTCTGGTCATTTTTTGGGGAGATTTCTGTG
>NW_020893660.1:0-1030 GCF_003945725.1 Corapipo altera
GTCACTGGATTTGCATCCTTCTGGAGCTGCTCCCTGTGCTCCAAGGGCTGTGTTCCTGCCCTCCTGCTGCATGGAAAGGTGGAGGTGTTACAGAAAGTGTTCCCTCATTCCAGCCCTTTTTGGCATCTCTGCTTCCTAAGAACTGCTGTGGTCACTCCCACGGAACACTCATTCCCATAAGTCCTGGAGTTTGCAGTTTGGAAGACAATTTGGGAAGCAGGAAGTCAGGCTGGTGATTCTCATGGAAGGCTCAGTTTGAATATTGATTTCAATGCCCCTGGATTTGCATCCTTTTGGAGCTGCTCCCTGTGCTCCAAGGGTTTGTTCCTGCCCTCCTGGTGCATGGAAAGGTGGAGGTGTTACAGAAAGTATCCCATTATTCCAGCCCTTTTTGGCATCTCTACTTCCTAAAAACTGCTGTGGTCACTCCCATGGAACAATCATTCCCTGGAGTTTGCGCTTTGGAAGACAATTCAGGAGCAGGTGCTCAGGCCCAGCTGCTCCATGCAGAAGGAAAATGTTCCTCCAAGGGGTGCTGAGGTCAGGAAACTCCTGGAGGCACCTGGAGACCACTGCTCTGAGGGCCTCAGGAGCTTCCTGGCCCTGAGGGCTGAGCTCCAGGGAATGTTCTGGATGAGGGAAGGGCTTTGTGCTCCTCCAGAGCTCTTGGAAACCTCGCTTGTTCCTCACTCCCATCCCATGAAAGCTGTTCCGTGCTGAGGTGGAAGGAATCCATCCAAGCAGAGGAGACCACTGGGGCCTCTCCTACAGAGGGTTTGTCTGCTCTCTGTCCTGTTCCCGTTTTTCCATCCCAGCTTTGGAATCATGGAGTGATTAAAGCCAGGAAAGATCACCAAGTCCAACACCATGTCCTCAAGTGCCACATCCATGTATTTTTTGAGCCCTTCCAGGGATGGTGACTCCACCACTGCCCTGGGCAGCCAATGCTTGACAACATTTTCCATGAAGGATGTTTTTAATATCCCATCTAAACCTCTCCTGGGGCAACTTGAGGCCTTTTCCTCTTGCC
>NW_020893661.1:0-1030 GCF_003945725.1 Corapipo altera
GGCTGAGGTGAGATTGCTGGGAGTGTTGGGATGAGCATTCCAGGGAACGGGGAGCTCAGAATTCCAGGTGCTGATGGAACCATGGCCTCAGGTGTGTTCAGTTTGTGTCTGTGGGAGCTGGGATTGGGGCTGGAGAGCTGTTGTTGGGAACAGGGTGGAGTAAAGCTGCTCCATGGATGTGTAAGGAAAGAGTGAGTAGCAGGGAAGGGGAGTGTTTATAAACTGTTCCCAGGGTTCCCTTGGTATCTGGATCCCCCTCCAGCTGCAGCAGTGAGGGGAAGGTCCTTCCCTGTCCAGCCCAGTGCCTTGTGCTCAGCCTGGCCCAGACTGGGGGTGGGGCAGGTTGTCCTGCAGCAATTCCTTAATTTCTCCTGGAGAAAAGCAACTTCCAATAACTTGAAAGCAAAGTAAATCACCATTTCCTTCTTCTTGTTTCCTTTTAGATGGTGGAATTGCCTCTCTGTCCATTTGCTGAGCTGTGGCTGCATGGGATTGTCAGGCTGTGAGTTCGTGGAGTTCTCCCTGGGAAACAGGAAATAATTATCAGTCAGGTTACAGAAATGTTTTCAGAAGCCTTTGCCCTTTTCTCTGCCTTTGGCTGATAGATCTCCTCTTTGTACCTTTGGCTTTGCAGCTGTTCCCCCCTGGAGAGGGGCAGGAGAAAAGCCCTGTGGGCAAAGGAACCTCCCTGTGTGCCCAGGGCCCTGCAGGGGACAGGATGGACACTCTGGGGTCACATCTGTGTTAATATGCAGGGGCCAGCATGAAGATTTTGGGGTAAAAATGAGGGAATCAGCAGTGGACGGGTGGGAAAAATATTGGCCCTAAATCTCAAGGTGGTCTGGGGAGGCCAGGAAATATTTGGGAGGGAAATCTGTTGTTGCCTTGTGCTGTGCTCTGTCCTCAGTCCCAGGTCAGCTCCAGAAATGTCCTGGGGAGCTACAAAAATGATGTCTGGGCTGCTGAAAAATGGGAAAATCCCGCTGGCAAAATGCAGAGGAACAGGTCTTGTGAACCTCCCCTGGCTGTG
>NW_020893662.1:0-1030 GCF_003945725.1 Corapipo altera
GGGGGGGGCTCAGCGACCCCCCCGGGATCCCCCAAATCCCTCCCCCCGGGACCCCCGACCCGGCCCCGCCCCCCCCCGCGCGCCCGCTCACCTGCGGCGGAACTTCCGGGTGGGACCGGCGTGACGTCACATCCGGGAGGGAGAGCCTGGGAAACCGCACCCCCGGGGGGGCGGAGTCAGGGAAAGACACGCCCATTGTGGGCGGGGTTTGAAGTAAAGACAGGTCAGAGATGGGCGTGGTCTGCCATGAAGCCACGCCCATAAAAAGGGCGGGGCTCACAGAAAATGAATGAACTGCTGGGGGCGGGGCCAGAAGGAGAGGCGCGGCTTTCGCACTGGTGGGTGGGGCTATGCAAATGAAGGTGAGGCTCGCGCTGTGAGATGTGGGAGGTGTTATGCAAATGCATGAGGTGATGGGACTTTAATGTGGGCGGGGCCATGCAAATTAGAAGGATCGAGCTATGTGTGGTTATGCAAATGAGTCCGTGGGTCCGGGGTGGGTTGTGTAAATGAGCCCACACTCACGTGGTGGGCGGGGCTATGCAAATAAATACCTAGTGGGTGGAGCCGGATAAAGGCGGGGATGGGCGGGGACATTCAAATGAAGCGGGCGTGGCCTGGGGCCTGGGGGTGGGTGCAACCCCCTCCCCGTCGAAGGGGATTGAGGGGGATGCTGTGACGTCACCTCCGGAGCAATGCGGCCCTGCCTGACGTCACCACCGCCCCCCCGCCGTCCGAGTAGTGTCCGTGACGTCATCACTCCCTCAGACGCTTGATCCTCCCCCCGTGACGTCATCACCCGCGTCCCCCCCCACTCAGAGCCGCTCACCCCCTTTCCTCCGGGTGCGGTGACGTCATCACGTGGAGCTGTCTCCGATTGGCCGATATAGTGTTGTCATCGCTCGGCGCGGTCTCTTATTGGTCGATATAGTGACGTCATCGCTCGGCGCGGTCTCCCATTGGCCGCGGCGGGAGCGGGACAAGATGGCGGCGGAGCGCGCGGAGGCGGCGGGAGCGGGGCCGGGGGGGG
>NW_020893663.1:0-1030 GCF_003945725.1 Corapipo altera
ATCAGTGGGTAGATAGAATATTGCTCAGAGTCTCCCATCAACATGTCATTTACCTCAGGCAGTCGAGGTGATGGCTGTACAGTCCTGCCGGATGGAGCGGGTGTACATAACTGGTGTGCAATCATTATTGCTCAGTGTTGTGGAGCTGATGGTACTTGGACAGCAGGGCCTCGCAGCTGGGTTATCATTTGTGTTCTTGTAGGCTGCGGTCAGAGTTCTCACTCGCTCCGTGGAAATGAGTTCTTTTACGTGGTTAAGGTCTCAGTGACCATGTGGGTGACCTGACTAACCCTTTCTTTTTTGTTGGGTTTTTTTTTCAGATAAGGTGCCGAAGGTCCATCCGATAAGAGGTCAAGCTGAAGGAGCCGAGATAGCCAGGATGAGGCAGTACATCAGCCCAAGCCTCCGCGTCCGTGTTGTCTCGCAGCGGCCGTCTGTCCACTTCAGGGTGTGTAGCAACGCTTTGATGTGGAGTCTGATGGGGTTTAGAGGGTTTTTTTAGAGCCATCCCTAAATGTTTGAGAGCTCAGTGTTTGAGCATTTACCCCTTTCATTTGCAGGTGAGGCCTTGGGAGCAGCTGAAGAGAGAGGAGCCTTCTAGGTGAGTTGGGGAGGCAGCAGGAGGAGCAGGGATCCACTGCAGCTTCAGAAATGCCTTCTAATTTTGTCTGTAGCTCGCTCAGGTATCCCAGAAGATGACAGCCACAGTGTGTGACTCCAGTCAGTGCCAGTGAGCTCATCCAGCATCCGGGCTTCAATGGGATAAGAGCTCTCCCTTTCTTTCATTGAATGGGACTTCTGAAGCTATTCCTGCTTTATTGAAGCATCAGCTTTGGCATCCAGAGAAGCAGAGCTGTATATGGCAATGAAGAGGATTACACCCAAATGCAGGGTTTTTAAATTTAATAATTTTGTGTGCTGTGTTGGTAAGGTGCTTTTCTAATTTGTTATCCTTTTTTCTTTTCCTTAGGAGCCTTGCATCTTTTGGGATTTCCCGATCATCTCAGCTGCAGTTTGGCTTTTTCTCACC
>NW_020893664.1:0-789 GCF_003945725.1 Corapipo altera
CAGGGAGGGCTCCGTGATGCTGCAGATCGACGTGGACACGGAGAAGGGAGGCCTGGCCGTCAACAAGAACTTCCTGGTGGATTTTGGCAAGGAGCCCAACGGGCCCTGCCTGGCCCACGACATTCGCTTCCCCGGCGGCGATGCCACCTCCGAGATCCTGCCCTAGGAGTGAGCCCGGCCCGGCTCCGCCCTTCCCTCCCTTCCCTCCCCCTGCAGTGCCCCTGCTGGGAAAGGGCGGCAGCTCATGGGCTTTGGGATCCCGGTGATGGGCTTTGGGATCCCGGTGATGGGCTTTGGGATCCCAGTGATGGGCTTTGGGGTCCTGAGTGAGGGGCTTTGGGGTCCCCACTCCTCCCTCCAGTCCCGATTCCCCCTCCTGAGCTCAGGGAGCTCGAACTTCCCCCGGCCTTGTGCGGCCAAACCAGTGCAGACACACGATCCCAGTTCCCATTCCCGGCCAAACCAGTGCAGACACACGATCCCAGTTCCCATTCCCGGCTGGCCAGAGCGGGAGTGATCCTGGGGCAGGATCCAGGAATAATCCCGGGCAGACTCCAGGCTCCAGGAGTAATTCCAGGCAGGCTCCAGGCTCCATCCCCTCACTGGCTCCGTGCAGGGGGTGCAGCCCCAGCCCCGGGGCAGGTCCCACCAGTGCCACACTCCTGTCCCAGCCCTGCCCTGCTCTTCCCAGATCCCCGGGGGCCCCGGGAAGGGGCTCAGCTCCCCGGGAGGCTCCCGAGCTCCTGGGCACAAAGGGCAGTGCCCGGTTCCACCCAGTTCCCCCCTCCG
>NW_020893664.1:799-1030 GCF_003945725.1 Corapipo altera
CAAAGCCGCTCCCGTCCCATCCCAGCCCGCGGCTCCTTCCCAAGGCGCCGCCGCCGATCCCGATCCCGCTCCCGCCCCGGCCCCTCCGGAGCGGCAGGAGGAGGAGAATCCCGGTTATCCCGGTGATCCCGGCCCGGGGGAGGCCGAGCAGCCCCCGAAGGAGGCGGAGGGCAGCAGGAAGGAGCAGCTGTCGGTGAAGAAGCTGCGGGTGGTGCTGTTCGCCCTCTGCTC
>NW_020893665.1:0-1030 GCF_003945725.1 Corapipo altera
TGTATGACAAACACTGGAGTGTTCCAGGGACTGGTGGAAGACTCCAGGTGTCCTTTTGCCAATTCTTGATCTACTAATTTGTTTAGGATTTGCAGCTTTTTGCTAGGCAGGGGCCACTGATCGACCCAGACTGGCGTCTCTGTTTTCCAGCTCAGTCTGGGGAGCTGCAGAACCTCAGTGACCCCTCCTAAAAATCCTGCTCATGGGACAGGGAGCTCAAGGTAAGCTCCCACTGTTCCATGGCGTCCCTCCCCCAAAGAGTGATTGGTATATTTAAAATATATGGTTGGAGAGACGCTGGTCTGCCCTCCGGCCCATAGACTGTAAGTGTCCCTTGGCTCCTGACCGGATGTTGCGTCCCCCCTACCCCACTAACTTGCACATATGCCGTCTGTGCAGGCCACCCATGGGGCCAGTCTTTGGAGGCTATGATGGTTACATCAGCTCCGGTGTCCAAGAGGCCTTCTACTTTTACCTGCTGTGGGTGTCTGGGCTGTGAATAATAGATCAAACATGTTAGTAGAGGGCGAGAGGATTTAACAGTTGTTGTCCAAAGGACCTCTTTCCGCTCTTCTATCCTCTGCTCCTCGTCAGGTGACAGCACACACAGCAGGTCTTCCATAGAGACCATCTTGGCCACCGGGAAGCGATCCTCCAACTGTACGGGGGGGAAGATAAACCGTTAAACAGATGGCTATGTTGGTATTGGTAAGGCCAGTCAGGAGCGTGGGCACCACTACAATTCCCTTGTCCACTGCCGAGAGATGGGAAACCATTAAATATGTCCTGTCAGGGTTAACCGGGGCTGATGGGATAACTTTGACTAACTGATCATATGAACTTAAATGAGTGGTGGGGTGGACAGCGAACAAGATTATCCACGGAAGTGGAATACATTGATCTTTTGTTGGAACCTGATCGGGAAGCGGCCACTTAACTACGGGGTATTGGGGCGCGATGCCGTGCGCAGAGCAGAGCGCAAATGAGGGGCCACTTTTGTCGTCGCGCCTCCCCAAGCGCTCTGCTCCCC
>NW_020893666.1:0-1030 GCF_003945725.1 Corapipo altera
ATGAGTCCGGTGGTGATAGTGCAGAAGATGAGATGCGCTGGTCTCATAGTCTTTTCGATTCCTCTTACGACTGGTGGACTTTTATTCGCCGAGCCGGGACCCACTTTGGTCCGTCTGGACCTGAAATGCAAGCGTAGCCCTTCCCCCAGGTGATCAGGGGGAAAGGACCCGTCCATTTTTCTGTCAGTGGGTCTCGGTACATGATCTTTGCCTTTAATGATGTTACACCCGAGGACTCTGAATTTGATGCAAAGTGTCTCTGTGCTGGACTCCTGTTTATGCGAGTTTCTGCTTCCTCCATCATGTTCAAAAAATTTAAAACATACATTACTTTGTCCAGCCTTTCTTGGGGAGTCAGGCCAATACTCCCCCTTTTTTGTTTTATGAGCAGATTTTTAATGTTTTGGTGGGCACGTTCTACTATGCCCTGTCCCGTGGGATTGTGAGGGATCCCAGTGGTATGATGCACACCCCATTCTTCAAAGAACTTTTTCGTGTCTGCAGACACGTAGGATGGTCCATTATCGGTCTTAATTTGCTTCGGTACTCCCATCCTAGCGAATGCAGCCAGAAAATGTCTTTTTACATCACGGCTCTTTTCACCAGAATGCGCGGTGGCTACAACCATCTTTGAAAATGTGTCAATAGACACATGGACATATTTTAGTCTTCCAAATTCGGCCACGTGCGTGACATCTGATTGCCAGATTTCCAGCGCTGACAGACCTCTTGGGTTGGCCCCTTCTGGGGCAACCGGTGTGAAATTCTGGCAATCAGGGCACGTTTTCAAAATCTCCTTGGCCTGAGAAATTTTTAGACCAAATTGTTTCTGCAGCGATCGCGCATTTTGATGGAAGAACTCGTGAGACAATTTCGCTTGTTGGTATAAATTTGGGGTGACTGCCATACCTGCCAGATGGTCGGCAAGTTGGTTTCCCTCCGCCACGGGACCTGGCAAAGTAGTGTGTGACCTGGTGTGGACAATGAAGAAGCCGAATTGTCTGGCCTGAATTAAAAACAATAATTTGGT
>NW_020893667.1:0-1030 GCF_003945725.1 Corapipo altera
GGGGGGGGGGGGGGTCTTTGGGGGTCTCGGGGTGTTTTTGGGGGTCTCGGGGGGGTCTCTGGGGCAGCACCGGCTCACGCGGCTCAATAAACGAACACCGACACCAGTTTGGGGCCAGTTCCTCCCAGTTTGGGGCCAGTTCCTCCCAGTTTGGGGCATTTTGCCCCGTTTTGGGGCTGTTTCATGTCATTTTGGGTCATTTTCACCCCATTTTGGGTCATTTTCACCCCCTTTTGGGACCATTTCACCTCATTTTGGGACCATTTCACCTCATCTTTTCTCATTTCACCCCATTTTGGGTCAGTTTTGGGGCTGAACCCGCTGGTTTGGGGTGAAATTGGGGAGTTTTGGGGCGATTTTAGGGTGAGACGGGGGCAGTTCTGGCCCCAAATCCGGCGATTTCGGGACAATTTTGGGGTGATTTTAGGGTGATTTTGGGGTGATTTTGGGGTGATTTTGGGGTGATTTTAGGGTGATTTTGAGGTGATTTTAGGACAATTTGGGGGCGATTTTAGGACAATTTTGGGGCGATTTTGGGGTGATTTTGGGGCGATTTTGGGGTAATTTTGGGACCATTTTGGGGCGATTTTGGGGTAATTTTGGGACGATTTTAGGGTGATTTTGAGGTGATTTCAGGACAATTTTGGGGTAATTTTGGGACAATTTTGGGGCGATTTTGGGACAATTTTGGGGTGATTTTGGGGCGATTTCGGGACAATTTTTGGGTGATTTTAGGGTGATTTTGAGGCGATTTTAGGACAATTTGGGGGCGATTTCAGGACAATTTTGGGGCGATTTTGA
The DNA here is from genome assembly GCF_003945725.1 of Corapipo altera. NCBI lineage: Eukaryota > Metazoa > Chordata > Aves > Passeriformes > Pipridae > Corapipo > Corapipo altera. The sequence goes on from NW_020893667.1 coordinate 802, forward strand.
GGTGATTTTTAGGACAATTTTGGGGCAATTTTGGGACAATTTTGGGGTGATTTTAGGGTGATTTTGGGACGATTTTGGGGTGATTTTGGGGTGATTTTGAGGTGATTTTAGGAAAATTTGGGGGCGATTTTGGGGTAATTTTGGGACGATTTTGGGGTGATTTTGGGACAATTTTGGGGTGATTTTAGGGTGATTTTGAGGTGATTTTAGGACAATTTGGGGGCGATTT
>NW_020893668.1:0-323 GCF_003945725.1 Corapipo altera
GGGACCCCCCCACACCAGGGGACCCCCAGACACCCCCACATCCCTACATGAGGACCCCAGACCAGGGAACCCCTCACTGAGGGACCCCCCCCAACATCAACACGGGGGGACCCCCACATCGGAGGGGGGGGATTCTCCGTGCACCCCCACACTGAGGGACCCCCTCCCCAGTGAGGGACCCTCACACCAGGTGACCCCAAACAGGGGAACCCCTCACTGAGGGCCCCCCCCCCCCCCCGGCGGCCCCCCCACCCCCCGCCCCCCCCCCGCCCCCCCCCCCCCCCCCTCCCGAGGACCCCCACGCTGCACCCCAACGTGGGGAC
>NW_020893668.1:423-1030 GCF_003945725.1 Corapipo altera
GCGCCCCCAAGGGGGGGGGCCCCCCAAAAGGCCCCCCCCCCCCCCAGCAATCCCAAAGAGGGGTCCCCGCCCCAAAAAGGGTCCCCCGGCCCCTCCAGACCCCCCAAAAAAAGGGGTCCCCTCCTCACTGCTCCCCTGATGGAGGGTCCCCAGTTCCCCTCAGGGGGTCCCCCAGCCCCATTTGGGAGTCTCAGCCCCACTCAGGGGGTCCCCCAGCCCCATTCCGGGCGTCCCAGCCCCATCTGGGGAGTCCCCCAGCCCCATTTGGGGGTCTCAGCCCCATCCGGGGGATCCCAGCCCCATCCAGGGGGTCCCAGCCCCATTCCAGGGGGTTTCTCCCCACAACACCCCCACAGGAGTCTCTCAGGGGGTCCCACGACCCCCAAAAGTGGGGTCCTCCCCGCTCGGTCCCCGGGGGTCGGTCCCAGGGAGGGGGGGTTCGGTGGTCACGGTGATCCCGGGGGTCGATCCCCGGGGGTCGGGGGGAGCCGGTGGTCGGTACCCGGGAGGGATGTCGGGGGTCGGTCCCCGGGGGGAGTCGGTGGTCCCGGGGGCTCGTGGGGTGGTCCCCGAGGGTTGGGGGTCGGTACCGGGTGGTCGGTACCCG
>NW_020893669.1:0-1030 GCF_003945725.1 Corapipo altera
TCCCATTCCCAGTGTCTCTGGGACCCCTCACCTGCCCACCCTCTGGATAATGGGAATGGGAACAGGATCAGGACAAACTCCATCCCATTCCCAGTGTCTCTGGGACCCCTCACCTGCCCACCCTCTGGAAAATGGGAATGGGAACAGGATCAGGGCACACTCCACCCCATTCCCAACATCCCGGTGTGCTTTGGGAACCCTCACCTGCCCACCCTCTGGATAATGGGAATGGGAACAGGATCAGGGTAAAATCCATCCCATTCCCGGTGTCCCTGGGAGCTGTGGGATCCCTCACCTGCCCACCCTTTGGATAATGGGAATGGGAGTGGGATCAGGGTAAAATCCACCCCATTCCCAACTTCCCGCTTGCTGTCGGAACCCTCACCTGCCCACCCTCTGGATAACGGGAACGGGAACAGGATCAGGGCAAACTGCACCCCATTCCCAGGGTTCCTGGGACCCCTCACCTGCCCACCCTTTGGATAATGGGAATGGGAGTGGGATCAGGGCAAACTCCACCCCATTCCCAGGGTTCCTGGGACCCCTCACCTGCCCACCCTCTGGATAGTGGGAATGGGAACAGGGTCAGGGCAAACTCCACCCCATTCCCAGTGTCCCTGGGACCCCTCACCTTTCAGCCCCTCTGGATAATGGGAATGGGAACATGATCAGGGCAAACTCCACCCCATTCCCAGGGTTCCTGGGACCCCTCACCTGCCCACCCTCTGGATAATGGGAACGGGAACAGGGTCAGGACAAACTCCACCCCATTCCCAGGGTCCCTGTGAGCTGTGGGACCCCTCACCAACCATCCCGGAGCCACTAATAGGAAAGGGGACCGGGATGAGCCCAAACTCGGCCCCATTCCCGATTTCCCTGTGAGCTGTGGGTTCTACCAGGCTTCTGGATAATGGGGAGCGGGATCAGCCCAAACTCCACCCCATTCCCGGTATCCCTGTGAGCTGTGGGACCCTTCACCCGCCGCCATCCCAGAGCCACTAATGGGAAGAGGAGCAGGATCAAGCCAAAA
>NW_020893670.1:0-1029 GCF_003945725.1 Corapipo altera
TGACTCCTGTCCCCAGTGGTGACTCCTGTCCCCAGGGGTGACTCCTGTCCCCAGAGGGGGTGACAACAGGCCATGGGGGGGCTCAGGGGGTGCCCAGGTTCCGAGCAGCCCCCCCCCGGTGTCCCACAGGTGACAATTCCTTCCGGCTGTTCTTCGACGTCGTCGTCATCCTCGTGTGCTCCCTGTCCTTCGTCCTCTGCGCCCGCTCCATCATCCGCGGCCTCCTCCTGCAGCTCGTGCGTGGGGGACGGGGGGGAGAGGGTGGGAGGGGGTGGGAAGAGCTGGAAAACTCTGGGAGATGGTGGGAACCAGTGGGAAGTGATGGGAAATGGTGGAAAGTGGTGGGAGGGAGTGGGAAGAGGTGGGAAGAGTTGGAGAGTGGTGGGAAGTGATGGGAAGGGTTGGAAAGTGGTGAGAGGCAGGTGGGAGGTGATGATGAGAAGAGGTGGAGAGTGGTGGGAAGAGGTGGAAAGAGCTGGAAAGTGGTGGGAAGTGATGGGAAGAGCTGGGAAGCGGTGGGAGGCAGTGGGACGGGATGGGAAGAGCTGGAAAGTGATGGGAAGTGATGGGAAGAGTTGGAGAGTGGTGGGAAGTGATGGAAAGGATTGAAAAATGGTAGGACTCTGTGGGAGGTGTTGGGAAGCACTGGGAAGAGTTGGAAAGTGGTGGGAAGTGATGGGAAGAGTTGGAAGGTGGTGGGAGGCAGTGGGTGGTGATGGGAAGAGGTGGGAAGTGATGGGAAGGGTTGGAGAGCGGTGGGAAGTGATGGGAAGGGCTGGAAAGTGGTGGGAAGAGCTGGAAAGTGGTGAGAGGCGGTGGGAGGTGAGGGGAAGGGTTGGAAAGTGGTGGGAAGTGATGGGAAGAGCTGGAAGGTGGTGTGAATAGGTGGGAAGAGTTGAGAAGAGGTGGGAAGAGCTGGAAAGTGCTGGAAAGTGGTGGGAAGCGATGGGAAGAGTTGGAAAGTGGTGGGAGGCAGTGGGAGGTGATGGGAAGAGGTGGGAAGTGATGGAATGGATTGGAAAGTGATGG
>NW_020893671.1:0-1029 GCF_003945725.1 Corapipo altera
GTTGCAACACTGCTCAGGCCACCACCGAGCAGCCCCCAAGCCCAGCCAAAGCACCAGGGGCTGCAAACAGCCAAATGTGTCTCCTCTGCAAGGGGCACAGACAGAGCTGGCAAGACCAGGGGCTCTCCCACGACAGACACAATCACCTGTACACCCCCAGCACGACAAGAAGGCATCCAGTGTTGGGCACAGAGATGCTGAGGCAGCAACACTGGGGATCTGCAAGTCCTGGGCACAGCAGAGGAGCTGGAGAGGGATGCCGGCTCCATGGCACAGGTCTCTATGGCAGGAGCTGTCCCAAATCCTTCATCTCTTCCCCAGCTGAAGACCCCAGCAGGCCCCAAGGCAGGGTCTCCTGGCTCCCTCACCAATGTCATACTGCAGGCTGATCTGCAGCTTGGGCCAGAGCATGATGAGAGCAAAGGAGGCGTAGAAGTGAACGTCGTAGGTGTTGTACATCCGGTACTCCTGGCCTGGAAACACAGGGGACGTGGTGAGGGACAGCAGACCTGCCTCAAGGAGGGAAAAAGAAGGGCAGGTCCTCCCTCACACATGGCCCATCAGGGTGGACTCTTTCCCGACACAGACAGAGACTCCTGTTACAAGCGGGTTTTGTTCTCTCCGTAGAGCACCAGGGGTCTGGGGAAGACCTCATGCCGTATCCTACAGGGCTGCAAGGGGTTTTCCTGGGAACAGAGCTGCTCCCTACCCATTGTGGTGTGAAAAGCATTCCCATGGCAGGTTAAAAACATCTGGTAACAGTAGCAGGGAGGGCTTGACTTGGGACCATCCATCACATCCCTGCAAGTTACCTTCCAAATAAGCAAACCTTCCGTATTCCCGCAGGAAAGGGAAGAGATGGGACAGGCCAGCCCCTGCAGGCCCCTGCAGGTCCTCAGCACAGCAATCTGGGGGCACCTCCATCCAGATGGTCCCCCCATCCGTCAGGAAGTGCAGCTCATTGAAGAGGGCTGACTTGTACCAGGAAGGCAGCTGGCTGTGGGAATGAGGGAAACTCAACCACAGTGG
>NW_020893672.1:0-1029 GCF_003945725.1 Corapipo altera
GAGGGAGGGAGGAGGGAGGGAGGCAGGGGAGGAAGGACGGGGAGAGTGCGTGTGTGCGAGAGGGGGGAGAGCCAGGGGAAACTGCAGAGAGCGAGAAGAAAAGTGCGGTAGAAGCCCAGCCCCGGGTCGGTTCACGCTGCGTTATTTGAGCGGCAGAATACCTTCCGATCTGCCCGCCGTGTGGGGCGCCCGGCGCGCGCGCGGGGCTGCTCGGTCCGGTCGCGGGCTCTCGCCGCCGCCGCGCGCCGTGCGCGAGCTCGGGGGCTCTGCGAGCTACAGCGCGCGGGGGGGCCGCGCAAAGTCGCTCTTCCCGCGGCGGCACCGATCCTGCTCCCGCCGCGCGCCCCCGGCCCCGCCGGCGCGCCGTGCTGCGAGCGGGGCTGCTTCCCTCTGACAGCGCATTGTGCTCCTCTAAAAATTAATTTTCCAGGGCATGGAGAGAACGCCTCATTCAAACCGTGTTGGGCACCGCTCTTCATTAACTGATCTCTGCTATCAAGCACGCTGTGGATGTCTTGGGGGGGGGGGGGGGGGGGGGGGGGGGGGAGGGGGGGGGGGGAAGAGGGAGAAATCCTTTAGTTTTGCGATTAGGCTGCCAGGCTTTGTAAAGGGCTTAAAAACAAAGTCATGCTCAGCCTTTTGTAGGAGAGATCCAGATGTTATGTAGATTTCTGTTTGCATGTTCGTTTTGAGCGGATCTGGCGGTGAGCGCTGTATTTACGTGTGTGTTGCAGGACTTCAGCGTTTTTCGACGTTGCGCTTGTGGAATGTATGCTGGAGTATTAGCTCGGTAATGCCTTCTAATGGTAGTGCTAATTACAGTGGGGTTATTTAGCAAATTAAGTGAGATGATGCACCCCCCACCCTTGAGCACCAAATGAACTTTTCCAAACACACAGGAGCACACACACACACGAGTTAATTTTGGTGCGTTTCTGTCGCCCAATCACTTCGCTGGAGCTATACCATGCCTTACCTCAGAGCAGTCAATTACCAAAGCTACGCGGGATCATCAATCATGGGGGGTGC
>NW_020893673.1:0-1029 GCF_003945725.1 Corapipo altera
ATCCTGCATTTTCACATGGAGACTGTAACATGCAGCCCTGCCCCAGCGGCATCACCCATCTCTGCTGGAGCTAAATCCTCCATGTGGGAAAACCCCAGCTGGCATCCAGACCCTTCTTCCTTCCACCAGCTCTGAACCCAACCAGGTTCAAAGTGGAGCAATGCAAAACTTCTCCCCACACTGAGTAGGTCTGCCCTCACTCTGCAGAGCTCAGGGTGCCAACTGCCCAGTAAAGTTTCCTGAAAGTCTCCAGTCTGATCCGGAGAACAGCACAGCGTGCACAAGCTGTGTGACCCGACAGTGGGCATAGGAAAATCTCTGGAGAAAAGAGCTCATCTACAGCTTGTCTCTCATTGGAAACTTCTCTGGGAGGTTATTCTTCCCTTCCTCTCACGTTTGCAAAGCCACACATAGTTGTTTTGTGCTTAATGAGCCACTTCAGAGGGCTTTTTCCTTGTGAAGGTGGGCAATGGTTCTGCCTGCTGCCCATGAGGAGCAAGCTGGATTCAGCTTTGAGGAAATATAAAAAATTCAGAGAAAGAGACAGGTGTGCTTCACCACCCCTAGAAAAAGGAATATGTGCCAAGAATGGCAGTAAAAGTGTTCCTGTCAGGAGCCCTTAAAATCGAGCTTTCTGTTTTCAAACTAGCCAGAGAGGCACAGCACCCATGTTCCCTAAGAGACCTGAGGGCTGCCAAACCATTTCTCTGAGCAAGCAGAAGCGGACGGTCGTGGTGGTTTCCTAAGCATGCTCTGGGTGCAGCATTTCTCCTTACCCAGCATCTGTTCCCTCATGGCTCTTCGCTGACGGGCAGCCTCGATGCACAGCTCCCGGGCCCGGCGCCCCGCCGAGCTGCACTCGTCCGACATGGCTTTTAGCACTACCTGGTCCAGGGACAAGCGGGCGGCACCGTAATACTTGGACAGGGCGGCCGCCGCCCTTGTCTTTCCTGAGAGAGAGAGGAAGACTGCTTGGTGACACCTGCACATGAGGCATTTTCAGGGACAGGCTCTGGAAAACTCACAAAC
>NW_020893674.1:0-158 GCF_003945725.1 Corapipo altera
CCACCTGACACCGTCTGGGCCCGAGGCCTTGCTGGCTTCGGGCTCACGGCCCGCCCGCACCATCCCAGCGGCCTGACCCCCCTCCTTCCCCTCTCTCCAGCCTCTGCTGCCTTTTCTGGCAAGGGGCCATGCAAGGAAAACCCCGCTTCTCACCAATG
>NW_020893674.1:168-1029 GCF_003945725.1 Corapipo altera
GCTTAGATTCACCAAAGATACAGAGCACCAGAAGGAACATCTGATTCCGACTGGCAGGAAAATGCTCACCTTGCTCGCCGTCCCTCCGGTGACCAAGGCCCACCCCACCGCTTGCATCCAACCTGGAAAGAACAAGAAGACACTCACAGAACGACCTTTGAAGCTAAGTACCTGTCACTACTGCAAGGAGGGATGCAGAACAATCTCACGTGGGGGATATTCGAAGTTCTGCCCTGCAAACCCCAGTGCTGGGGTCAAAACACAGCCTCTCTGCTTCCCTCTCCTGAGGGACTTGTTCTTAGACATCCCTTTCCCCTCCCGGCAATTCCCAAGCCTGGACCCGGCTCTCATCCCCTCTCTGGCTCAGAGCCCTCAACTTCTCTTGCAGAGAGCTGGGCCTGGCAACCCACCTGCCAAAAGCACGGCCCTTCCGCTGCCTCGGAGGTTCCTGCAGTCGCCCCAGGCCCTGCCCGAGGCCCTCCCATCAGGGACTGGGCCCTGGGGGCCGGGGGAGAACCCACCCGCAGCTTGGCCCTTCTTGCCCAGCCCTGCTCTGGCCCAGCCTCCTCCCCCCTGCACACTCCCCACTGCCACAGCCTGCGCTGGGGCAGCAGTTCCTTCTTGGGCCCTTTCCAGCTGTCCCCATGGGGACACTTCCATTTTCTGGGCCAGGCCCCACAGGCAATCCCAACCAGTCCTGCCCCTCACCCCCAGCCCGGCTCACTGACTCCTCCAGTGGAGGGGGATGACTTTTTATTCTTGACATTCCCTGTTCTCCATTTGGGAGCAGGATGTCCTCTGGGTCAATGTTTTCTTCCCTTTGCAGTGAGTGCAGCCTCAGAGGGCTGAGCCCTCTCTGGC
>NW_020893675.1:0-1029 GCF_003945725.1 Corapipo altera
GTGTCCCCGGGCGGCGGCGGCGGCTCCCGCCCGCGCCGCCGACACCGCGCTGCCCGGCCCGGCCCCGCCGCCCGCGCTTCCGCCTCCGGCCCGGCCCTGAGAGCGCCGGGCGGAAACCACCGCCCGAGCCGAGCGTTCCCGGCGCGGCGGGGCCGGCCCGGGGCTCCCCCCTCCCTCCCCGCGGGCCGGGAGCCGCCGCCGCCGCTCGGGGACACGGCCCAGCCCCCCGAGAGCAGCGCTGCACACACCGGGCACGGCCCAGCCCCAGGGCACAGAGCACAGCCTGCCCGGAGGGCAGCACGGGGCTGACCCTGCGGAGGAAACACGGCGTGAAGGCTGACTGCGGGCGCCGGGACTGCTGTCAGCCCCCTGCGTTACTGGAGGCGTTTGCCTCGGTGGCGTGCAACAGCTGAGAAGTAACCAGCCGCTGTTCAACGCTGAGCTAGAAGTCTCCGTCGTGAAAGGTGCTGAGAGGGAGGTGAAAAGGTGTATGACCTGCCTGCACTCCCTGGTAAAACTCCAGGCATTGTTCAAGCTCCAGGTTCCGTCTGCAAGCATCTCCCCACCAGGCAGACACAGGATATCCCCAGCCAGCAGTACCACACCCTCCACAGCCAACTCACAGTCCATAGCCAACTCATTAAAACAATTTAAACTTTTAAGAAAATCTCTGGTTTATTGTGTAACGTAGCATTGAAACATCTGAACAAATCAATAACTGGGCTGTACAGGCTGCTGTTCTTTCATTTCTTTGGGTTATAAGAGCATCTTGTCAGTACATAAACAACAACCTTTTGCATTATAAATTCTTTCCGAGGCATGCTGGTACAACACAAAATTTCTCTTTATCAAATGCAGCTAAGTCTAACTTCCAAACATCATGCACAAGAAACTCATCTAGTGGCAATGTAAACTCAGCAGAAGGGCAGGTCACAAGTCTTGCTTGCTCACGCTCTGCAGTGCTGCAGGTTTGTGTATGATATTTGGAATGTTCCGTGAGTGTGAATAATACCAGTTAGGAGGAGAGGA
>NW_020893676.1:0-645 GCF_003945725.1 Corapipo altera
TCCGTGTCCCCATGTCACCCCCATAGTGTCCCCAATGCTGTCCCCCCATCACCCCTTGTCACCCCTCCTCTGTCCCCGTGGTGTGTCCCACCATGTCCCTATGGGGTCGCTCCATGTCCCCCCAGTGTCTGCCCCCATTGCCCCTCCTGTGTCCCCGTGGTGTCCCTGTGGTGTGTCCCACCATGTCCCTGTGGGGTCCCTCCAGGTCCCCTCAGTGTCCCCCTCCCCATGTCCCCATGGTGTGTCCCACCATGTCCCTATGGGGTCCCTCTGTGTCCCCCCTGGTGTCCCCTCCTTGTCACCCCTCCTGTGTCCCCGTGATGTGTCCCACCATGTCCCCTCAGTGTCCCCCCCCATGTCCCCGTGGTGTGTCCCACCATGTCCCTGTGGGGTCGCTCCATGTTCCCCCAGTGCCTGCCCCCATTGCCCCTCCTGTGTCCCCGTGGTGTCCCTGTGGTGTGTCCCACCATGTCCCTATGGGGTCCCTCTGTGTCCCCCCAGTGTCCCCCTCTTGTCACCCTTCCTGTGTCCCTGTGGTGTCCCTGTGGTGTGTCCCACCATGTCCCTATGGGGTCCCTCCACATCCCCCCAGTGTCCTCCTCTTGTCACCCCTCCTGTGTCCCCGTGGTGTGTCCCACCATGTCC
>NW_020893676.1:745-1029 GCF_003945725.1 Corapipo altera
CCCCAGTGTCTGCCCCCATTGCCCCTCCTGTGTCCCCGTGGTGTCCCTGTGGTGTGTCCCACCATGTCCCTGTGGGGTCCCTCCAGGTCCCCTCAGTGTCCCCCTCCCCATGTCCCCATGGTGTGTCCCACCATGTCCCTATGGGGTCCCTCTGTGTCCCCCCTGGTGTCCCCTCCTTGTCACCCCTCCTGTGTCCCCGTGATGTGTCCCACCATGTCCCCTCAGTGTCCCCCCCCATGTCCCCGTGGTGTGTCCCACCATGTCCCTATGGGGTCGCTCCATGT
>NW_020893677.1:0-1029 GCF_003945725.1 Corapipo altera
TGTCAGCGCTGCGTCCCCGTGCCCAGAGCCTGGGCAGAAGTCGGCTGACAGGGACGGGCAGAGACTGTGCAGAGGTGTCAGCTCATCCCGCAGCAGCACGATGGCCAGCTAGGGCATCTGCTGGCTCCTCAGGCTCTGTGTGCTCCTGCTCTTGCCTGGCCCACTCGAGACTTGCAGCCGTGCCACAGGTGCCATTGGTGAGAAGCGGGGTTTTCCTTGGACGGCCCCTTGCCAGAAAAGGCAGCAGAGGCTGGAGAGAGGGGAAGGAGGGGGGTCAGGCCGCTGGGATGGTCCCGGCAGGCCGTGAGTGAAACAGGAGGCCAGGCCAAAAAGAGTTAACTAAGAAATTTGGGCCTGCTAACAAGCTACCAACATCCAAAACGATCTGTGCTCGTTTTGTTCTACTTACTGGACCAAAGCTTCAGAGAATAGTACAAGAACATGTAATAGGCCTAGAAGCAATAAATTAGAAATATAACAGGATCAGGTAGACATTTGAATAGGAGAAATGGGCTGGGAGCCAGGGCTTTTTCCAAGCTTCAGTGAGCGGGTGAAGAACAATGGAAGAGAAGAAGGGTCAGGCTGAGGAAGATTAGTTTAAGCCCCCAGACCCACCAAAATTGATGGCCAAGAGAAGCACCGCCCCAAGCCCTACCTGAACTCCACCTATACTCCGCTTATTATTAATATGCATAGATAGATGTTGTAATCACCTGAATATGCATTTAATCACATCTGAAAATTGTATAAAAGTGTTGATTTTCTGAGGAGCCGGTGAGCAAGTTTGTCCAGGGCGAGCTGGCTTGCTCCCAACGTTGAATAAACAAATACCTTGCTGCTTAAAGATAAAAAACGTCTCTGAGCAGTTTCTCAGACCGATTTTTCAGATTCATGAGCCTGAAGCCAGCAAGGTCTTGGGCCCACACAGTATTAGGCAAGGACTGAGAGCCCCCAGGGAGGAGGAAAGCTGGGCAGGCCCCAAGGTTCCTGGGCCTCTTCCTTGGCAGCCCTTTGGCCAAGGCCCCCAGG
>NW_020893678.1:0-1029 GCF_003945725.1 Corapipo altera
CCCCAAAGTGCCCCCTGTGCCCCCCATCCCTGGCCGGGGTCAGGAGAAGGGGTCCCTGTGGGGTGGGAAGGGGGTCGATGCCCACCCTGGCCGCGTCCTGCTTGGCCCTCAGGGCTGTGCCCGCCCGGTGCCCGCCGAGCTCCTCCCGCCCCGACCCTTGGGCCTCGTCCTTGAGCAGCTCCAGATCCTTCCTGCCCAGGATCAGGGAGCCCGGGGGCTTCTCCTCGGGAATTCTGCGGGAACAGGGATGGGATGGGAGGGATCAGGGGCACTGCCACCCCCCTGTGCCACCCCCCGGAGCTGTGGGCACCCGGGTTTGGGGGCTGAGGGAACGGGGAGGGAGGGGGGAAAGTGGCACCGGGGTGGGGCTGGAAGGGGGTGGGATGTTGGGATATTGGGATATTGGGATAATGGGATAGTGGGATATTGGGGTATTTGGGTATTGGGATAATGGGATATTGGGATATTGGGATAATGGGATAGTGGGATAGTGGGATATTGGGGTATTGGGATATTGGGATATGGGGATTTTGGGGTATTGGGGTATTGGGATTTTGGGATATTGGGATATTGGGGTATTGGGATATTGGGATATTAGGATATTGGGGTATTGGGATAATGGGATATTGGGGTATTGGGGTATTGGGGTATTGGGATATTGGGATATTGGGGTATTGGGATATTGGGATATTGGGGTATTGGGGTATTGGGATAATGGGATAATGGGATAGTGGGATATTGGGATATTGAGGTATTGGGGTATTGGGATAGTGGGATAATGGGATATTGGGGTATTGGGGTATTGGGATTTTGAGGTATTGGGGTATTGGGATATTGGGATATTTGGATATTCAGATATTGGGAAATTGGGGTATTGGGATATTGGGATAATGGGATATTGGGGTATTTGGGTATTGGGATATTGGGGTATTGGGATATTGGGATAATGGGATATGGAGATTTTGGGATATTGGGGTATTGAGATAACGGGCTAATGGGATATTGGGAAAATGGGATATTGGGATATTG
>NW_020893679.1:0-1029 GCF_003945725.1 Corapipo altera
CCTCCACTTCCCAGCCCTGGCCTGTCGGCCCCCAGTCCTGCTGCCATGTGCCCTCCCTGCCCCTCAAGGCACCATGGCTCTGTCACCTGGGCCCCACATCTCCCAAGGGCCAGACCCCCCTGACCCAGAGTTCTGGCTCCACAGAGCTGCTGCAATCCTGTGGAGGACCATCGCCTCCTCGTCCACCACAGCACACAAGGTGCTGCCAACGTTGCTCGCGGTGATGGAGGACTGGCCACTGCACAGCGTGTCCACCTCCAGCGGGGACCACGTGGACGTCTTTGCCCTGGCGGTGAGTTTCTGCAGCGACTCTCCATCCTCCCCCACCGCTGCATCTCCCTCAGGCCTTGGGCTGCAAATGGGGCTGAGGGGCAGGTTCAGGGGCAGCAGGCCGGCTGCTCCCCCTGCCTCTCCCTGGCCTCTCCCTCCCTCTGGGCACTGATGGTGTTTCCATGTGGCTTTCTTGCAGGCAACCCTGGCCCTTTGGCTGATGGTCCAGGAGCCCCAGTGCCAAGATGCACTGTTGATTTATGCCCCTCGTCTCCTCCTGGCTCTGCTCTGCCAAGTTTCAATGAGCACAGAGCAGATGCCAGAGGAGGTCAGCACCTTCTGGAGGGGATGCCAGGAGCAACACGGCCTTCCCACCCACCCCAACAGGTGCTCCATGCCCATCCCCTCTCCCTGCCGTGCCCTGGGGGCTGGGGCCAGGGCTCCCAGCCTGACGTGGCCTTTGCTCTGCAAACAGCTTTGTGGTGCAGACCATCCAGGCCCTGCTCTGGCAGCTGCAGTGGGACCAGGAGCTGGTGTCAGTGGAGCGCAAGCGTGGCTGGGACGCGCTCCTCTCTGCTGACACCCACCACTACGCGGTGGGGCTGCTGGCCAGGTGAGACAGCCTTGTCCCTGCTGCCCCCGGCATCTCTGCCCTGGGCACGGGGCAGCCCACACAGCCCCCCTGGGCGTGGGACAGAGGGTCTTGGCACCAAGGGACGGCCCAGCCAGTGCTGGCAGAGCTTTGCCCACCCGACTCAG
>NW_020893680.1:0-1028 GCF_003945725.1 Corapipo altera
TCTGCAGCAGCTGGTTGGTGCCCATGCTTAGCGGGCGTCCCCACGGAGCAACACAGTCTCCATGGCAGGATGAGGATCGCTCACCCCAGCAGTCCTGACACCCCATTTTATCAGCTCCACATTACACCACGTAGGGCCAGTACCCAGTATAAGGTGATGCCTGAGTGGCAGCCAAACCCCGCCTGTTCATCACCTGAGAGCAACAGTCTGTGCCTGCCCTGCTGTAGGGCAAGGGGCCAGTGACCCCTGCCCACAGAATCTGCCTCTCACCAACATCTTTCTCACCCCTATGGACGACCTCTCCCACTGTGTTTCAAGGGTATTTGTGTCCATCTTGCAGTATGGGGCCAAGCCAAGGAGGAACTCAGCTCTGATAATGGGGGACATCTCGTTGACTTGCTAAAAAACACAATGGATCTTTCAGTTCACTTATGCCATAAAGTTACATTGTACAATACTCTGGCTGGTTTCACATCCTAATATAATTTCTTTCTCATGCCTCTATGCAACATTGATCATCTAATTCAAAAGTACCCCCCCTTACAGCATTGCAACTCCACGTTGCTTGATTTAATGAAGGTGTTGCTTGAGAAGGTATTACTTGATTTAATGAAGGTATTGTTTGACTTAATGAAGACAGGCTCTTTGTTTATCTTGGGAGCATTGAAAGTTGTCCATCCTGGATTTATGTTTGGCGGGAATTCTGGAACTGATACCTTTAACCCAATACTGGTGTTGCAAACATCCTGGCTGTATGATTTTTTTCCTTTCAGCTACAAACAAGCTTTTCCAGGTGAGAACACATTTCTCTTTCTGACAAAATTCTAGGAATTTCTTCCCGACATCTCATCTAAACCTCCCTCTTTTATGTTAAAACCACTACCTCTTGTGCTGTCCCTCTCTGGAGTGTTGCAGTCTGGTGCTGGAATGTGGCAACGTGAAATGCAAACTCTTGAACTGAGTTTGGATTCTGAGCTGTGGCACAGTGACCTTGGCTTGGAATTCCAGGGTGGTTTGGGCTGCATTCC
>NW_020893681.1:0-1028 GCF_003945725.1 Corapipo altera
GCAGCAGCAAGTCCTGCTCTGCAGCAGCTTCTCCTGCTGCACCCCAGCAAATCCAGCAGAGCCATCCTGACAGCTCCTGCCACTGCTGCCATTTGGCAGCTGGCAGAGGCACTTGCAGGAACTCACCTGCACTGCTCTGCAGACAGAGCCTGACTGTGGCAAAGGGCTGGCAAGGTTCCTGCCCTGAGCAGCTCTGCCCTGTCTTCTCACTCCAGGATCCCTTGAACCTCCTGCTCCCTTCTCCTCTCTGCCCTTGCTGCCTGCAGCTCTTGCCCTGCTCTGCCATATGGCCACTTCCCCTGCACTGCAGCAACTGGGAGAGTCCTACTGAAAGATCCTAGAAGCTGTGGGATGTGGCACCTTTAGGAGATGCCTCCAGGAAGGCAAGTTGAACTTTCCTACAGCCAGAGAATTCTTCCTTCAAATCCTGGGAAGGTTTCTCCTGTAGTGAGAGCTCAGTCACCTGCCAGCCCAGGCTGCCTCTCATCTCTCTGCCTTCTCTCCTGTGCCCTGGGTGCTGCAGGCAGTGCCCTCAGCCCTGCTGGGCTGTGCAGAGGAGCTGCTCACCAGCAGAGCTGTCTCTTTGAAGCTCTTCTTGCTTGCCAGGAGCTCCCTGTGTGCCAGGAGCCCAGCCCAGCTCAGCAGCACAGCAACAGCCCCAGACATTTCATGACCCTCAGGGGACTTTGAGGTTGTTTACATGAGACTCAGTCCCTGAGAGTAAGTTCAAACAACTTCTCAAGAAGTCAAAGTGAGATTCAAACACTAAAGTTTCCTGTAGTGCTAATGAGTCTCACTGAGGGACAAAACTGAGAACATGTCCCCAGGTTCCAGTTAGAGCAGAAAACTGCAGACAGTGATGACAAGGATGGACAAGCAATGGAAAAGGTGTCTGTGATGCTGAATAAACCCTGACTTGTTTCCTTAATCAAACGGGCCAAGGCCTGACCCCCAGCCCCTGGGAAGGCAGATCCTGTCCCTGCCTCATTCCTCAGGGCTCTTCCTGGGGCACTGGGATGTGGGATGTG
>NW_020893682.1:0-1028 GCF_003945725.1 Corapipo altera
TCCTTCATCTTGCCAAGTTTTGGGAAGGACAAATCCTGATGGGGGGAAAACAAGGGCTGAGGGTGTTGGCTTGGGGGTTCCTCCTGCCCAAGTCCATCTCTAGAACTCACTGGGCATCCTGTGTCCATAAAAACCTCCAAAACACCAAGATTCAGCCCAGAAAAACCCAAACCGCCCCGATACAGGCAAAAAATCCCTCAGAAATAGTAAGAAGACCCTCATCCCCCCAAACCACACAAAGCTGAAATTCAGCTGAAAAATACTCCAAAACATGAAGATTAGCCCCCTCTCCCTCCCTCTAGCCCCCCTCTCCCACCCCTTTCCCACCTGCCCCCCAAAGCCCGCCTCCCCTCAGTTCCCTTGGGGGGTGACTCACCGCCCCTCGCGCTCCCTTTGGGGGTCCCACCCACTCTTTTCGCTTCTCTCCCCCCTTTCCCATCGTGGCTGCTCCGCTCACCCGACAGCAGCAGGAAGGGCAGGGACAGGGGCAGAGCAGCAACAGCAGGAGAACAATCACCCCCCCATCCCATGAGTGCCCAGGAGGGGGGAACTTGTCCCAAATATACTGGGGGGAGCATGGGGAGATCGTGACATATTTGGGCAGCACAGATTTCCCTGCAAAGTCTGCAGTGAGTCAAGCTCTGCAGAGGAGATTGTGCCCCATGCATGGGATTGCAGAGGCTCCCTCAGGTCCCCAGCAGGAATCAGCAACCAGGAATAGACACAAAGGGCCCCACCAAAGATTTTGGGGGGAGTGTCCTGTAGGGAGGGAACAGTGTCACCCCACCAGGGCAGGGCTGGCAACTGGGAGGCTGCTCCAGGGGTCTGCAAGAGGTCTCGTGCTCTGCTCAGCCCCAGCACTGCCTGGTACCAACACCCCCGGCTGCCCCCGGCCCTGGGCAGCTCTGCTGCCACAGGCTGTGCCCTCACTGTGGCCCTGCAATGGCCCTGCCTGTCCCTCACCCGTGGCCCTGCCCGTGGCCCTGTCCCTTGGCTCTCTCTCTGCCAGCTCAGTGTGGGGCACACGG
>NW_020893683.1:0-1028 GCF_003945725.1 Corapipo altera
GCATTCAATTGGGGCAGTGGCAGGATGGCCATGGATCCATTCCTGCAGAAACACAATGGTGCTCCATCCCAGGCAGGCATAGAATGGGCCCACAAATGTTGGAAGGATAAAAACAAGGTAGTTTTGGCACTGTGGAATCCCATGGAACCAAAGGAACCCTGGGACATGGTGGAACCTCCTGGAATAAAGGGGACATTGTGACCCTGCAGCATCTCATGGAACCAAAGGGAGTCTGGGATGTGGCAGGGCCTGATGGACACAAAGGAACCTCCTGGGAACAAAGAGACCCCAGACACTTCCAAAAGTAAGGCAGATAAGGGATCCCTAGGACACTGTGGAATTTCATAGAATCAAAAGGACCCAGGACTTTAGGGTCCACTGTGGCACTGCAGAACCTCATGAAACCAAACGGAATCAATGGGACACGCTCCTGGTGTCCCCAAGACCATCTTGGTGTCCCCAACCCTCCCCTTGACACCCTGAGAGCCCCCTGGTGTCTCCAATGTCCCCAGGGGCCTCTCCATGGCCCAAATTTCCCCCATGACACCCCCGATTCCACTGTCTCCAAACCCCTCCCCACTGTCCCCACTGTCCCCAAACCCCATCACTGATGTCCCCAACCCTCCATCTCACTCCAGGAGCCCCCCCTGGACCCTCTGACCACAAAAACACACCTCCTTCCCCCCATGCTCACAGAAAGGCCAAGGGCATTTGGGGACACGTTGGGGACAGTTGGGGGGCTTTGCGGGGCACTGGGTCATTACTGGGGGATACTGGGACACACTGGGGGGAACCAGGGGGCACTGGGAGGGACTGGGGGGGAACTGGGGCACACTGGGGGACACTGGGAGATGACTGAGGAGTTCCTGGGGGATTACCAGAACACACGGGGGGACACTGGGAGATTACTGCGCCACACTGGGGGTTACTGGGTGCTCACTGGAGGATCATTGGGCCACACTGGGAGGCAGTGGTAGGTCGCTGGGATGCACTGGCTGGTCACTGAGGGGGTTACTGGGCCGTACTGA
>NW_020893684.1:0-1028 GCF_003945725.1 Corapipo altera
TTGGGGCAGCCTGGGCACTTCTTGGGCAGCAAAACCATTCTCTTTTGGCACCTTTTGTCTGGCAGGAATCTTCAGTTGGATTCAATTTTCCAGGAGGTGGGATAGGTCATTGCACAGAAGGGCAAAAAAAAGGGAACAGCAGATCTTTCACCTAGGAAAAAAAGTCTGGAAGCTTTGGCTTTGAGGCGCAGTTGTTGGGGCAGCGTGGGCACTTCTTGGGCATAAAGACCTTTCTGTGGTGGCTCCTTTTGCCTGGCAGGAATCTTCATTTAAATTCAATTTTCCAGGAAGTGGGACAGGCCTTTCTAGCACTAGGCTGAAAAAAGGGAACAGCAGATCTTTCCACCAGGAAAAAAAGCCTGGAAGCTTTGGCTTTGATGTGCAGTTGTTGGGGCAGCCTGGGGACTTCTTGGGCAGCAATACCTGTCTGTGGTGGCACATTTTGTCTGGCAGGAATCTTCATTTACATTCAATTTTCCAGGAGGTGGGACAGGCCGTTGTAGCGCAGGGCTGAAAAAAAGGGACCAGCAGCTCGTTCCAAAAAGAAAAAAAGTCTGGAAGCTTTGGGGTTGTGGTGTAGTGGGTGGAGCATCCTAGGCACTTCTTGGGTAGTGAGAAGTTTTTATGGTGGCACCTTTTGTCTGGCAGGAATCTTTATTTGGAGTAAATTTTCCAGGAGGTGGGACAGGCCATTGTGGAGCAGGGTTGGAAAAAAGGGAACAGCAGCTCTTTCTACCCAGGAAAAAAAGTCTGGAAGCTTTGACTTTGAGGTGCAGTTGTTTTTGTAGACTGGGCACTTCTTGGGCAGGAAGAGTTTTCTGTGGTGGAACCTGTTGTCTGGTAGAAATGTCCGTTTTCATTCAATTTTCCAGGAGGTGGGACAGGGCATTGCAGAGAAGACTTTAAAAAAAGAGAACAGCAGCTCTTTGACCTAGGAAAAAAAGTCTGGAAGCTTTGGCTTTGAGGCGCAGTTGTTGGGGCAGCCTGGGCACCTCTTGGGCAGCAAGACCTTTCTGTGGTGGCACCTT
>NW_020893685.1:0-1028 GCF_003945725.1 Corapipo altera
GGTCCCCAAACATCCTCCCACTGATCATTCCCAAAGCTTTTCTTTCCATCCTTCCCCTCAGACCTTTGCCTTTCCCCCAGGCCACTGCCCTGGTACCTCCCAAGACCATTCCTTGCCTCCCTCTCCACTCCCAACCATCTCCCAGTCCCCTCGTTTTTGTCCTCCTCCATCCTCCTCCTCCTGTCCCCACCAAGCCTCTCCCTTGCAGTCCCCATGTCCCTATACTTGAATTCCTTTCCCCTCCCCTGCATCCCACACAGGGCCCCTTCAACACCCCAATCCCAGTCTCGTGGACTCCCCAGTTCCCCCCAGTTCAGCATCTTTGGGTCCCCCCAACCTCCCCCCACCGTCCCTGCAGGCCCTGAATTCCCCTGGCTCTCCTTGTCTCCATCCCCACCCTGGGCCCTGCAGGCACAGGGGTTGGAGGTGAAACTGGGTGGAGTGGGAGTGGGGGGAGCAGAAGGGATTTTCCCCCTCAGATGGGGGCAGCCCTGGGCTGGGGGGGCTGGGGACACCCGTGTCCCTCCCCCAGCCCCACAGGGGCCAATCCTGAGCAACCCTTTGCTCTCCTTCCCCAGGCACTCTTGGCAGGAACCCAAAATGATCTGCGGGAGGTGAGTGGGCCGGGGGGACTGGAGGGCATCCAGTCTGGGAACTGGGGGACACTTTGGTCCCCCCATTCCTCGCTGGCACCGGGGGCATCCCGGTGACCAGCCAGGGCTCCTGGTCTCTCTCCAGCTGCATTTAGTGGACGTTGGGATCCTGAAGATTGCTCAGGTGGGTACCAGGAGTTCTGCCTGAGTCGGGTCCTCCCCTCACATGGCCATGACACTCCCGGCCATCCCAGTCTGCCCCAGTATACCCCAGTGCACCTTCCCCAAGGATCCCATTTCTTCTCCCAGGCTCCCAATACATCCCACTGCACCCAGTGTGTCTCTGAGCCTGTCTTCCTCCCCACTCCCCTGTGGTGGAGAAGGTGGGGGGTCCTGTTGGTGAGATGTGGCTGCATCCCTGGATGTGTGAGGTGA
>NW_020893686.1:0-673 GCF_003945725.1 Corapipo altera
CCTCTCCCCTCCCCTCCGACCCTCTCCCTTCCCCTCCGACCCTCTCCGCTCCCCTCCGACCCTCTCCCCTCCCCTCCGACCCTCTCCCCTCCCCTCTGACCCTCTCCCCTCCCCAGCCATGGCGTGCAGCCTGAAGGACGAGCTGCTGTGCTCCATCTGCCTGAGCATCTACCAGGACCCGGTGTGCCTGGGCTGCGAGCACTACTTCTGCCGCCGCTGCATCACCGAGCACTGGCTGCGCCAGGAGCCGCAGGGCACCCGCGACTGCCCCGAGTGCCGCCGCACCTTCGCCGAGCCCACGCTGGCGCCCAGCCTCAAACTGGCCAACATCGTGGAGCGCTACAGCGCCTTCCCCCTGGACGCCATCCTGGGCGCCCAGCGCAGCCCCTTCCCCTGCAAGGACCACGAGAAGGTCAAGCTCTTCTGCCTCACCGACCGCGCCGTCGTCTGCTTCTTCTGCGACGAGCCCGCCGTGCACGAGCAGCACCAGGTCACCAACGTGGACGACGCCTTCGAGGAGCTGCAGGTGGGGCCTGGGGGGGCTGCGGGCCAGGAGCTGCGAGGGGGGGGGTGATGAGGAGCTGGAGATGAGGAGCTGCAGGTGGGTCGTGGAGGGTCAGGCCATGGAGGAGCTGCAGGTGGGTTTTGGTTGAGGTGGGTTGTGGCTGAGGAG
>NW_020893686.1:683-1027 GCF_003945725.1 Corapipo altera
GAGGAGCTGCAGGTGGGTTTTGGTTGAGGTGGGTTGTGGCTGAGGAGCTTGGAGATGAGGAGCTGCAGGTGGGTTTTGGTTGAGGTGGGTCGTGGTTGAGCTGGAGATGAGGAGCTGCAGGTGGGTCATGGAGGGTCAGGCCATGAGGGAGCTACAGGTGGGTTGTGGCTGAGGAGCTGCAGATGGGTTTTGGTTGAGGTAGGTCATGGTTGAGGAGCTGGAGATGAGGAGCTGCAGTTGGACTGTGGAGGGTCAGGCCATGGGGGAGCTGCAGGTAGGTCATGGTTGAGGAGCTGAAGATGAGGAGCTGCAGGTGGGTCGTGGAGGGTCAGGCCATGGAGGAG
>NW_020893687.1:0-222 GCF_003945725.1 Corapipo altera
GTAATCGTTGTCTTCCAGGACCTAAACAGGGACAGGAGAGGGTTTGGGACCTGCCAGGACCTAAACAGGGACAGGAGAGGATCTGTGACCTGCCAGGACCTGCCAGGACCTAAGGAAAGGGTTTAGGGACCTGCCAGGACCTGCCCCTCGTACATCACCCCCCCCCAGGCCCCACTATTCCATAATTGTTGTTTTCCAGGACCTGGAGAGGGACAGGAGAGG
>NW_020893687.1:322-1027 GCF_003945725.1 Corapipo altera
TATTCCATAATTGTTGTTTTCCAGGACCTGGAGAGGGACAGGAGAGGGTTTGGGACCTGCCAGGACCTAAACAGGGACAGGAGCTGTGCTGTGACCTGCCAGGACCCAAAACTGTCCCCAAACTGTCCCCAAATATCCCCAAACTGTGTCCTGAAGCGCCCCCAAATTGCCCCAAAGTGTCTGGGAACGCTTTCCCAGGAACACTTTTCCGGGAATGCTGGGAACCCCTGGAATTCCGGGATTATCCCCCCCCCCAGCCCACACACCCCTCAGGCACCGGGTCCTGGGGGATCCCCCAGGGAATTCCAGGAATCCCCGGGATTTCCAGCTCCCGGGACCTCGGGGAGCACCCGGAAGCTCCTGGATTTTCTGGGAATGTTGGGAATTCCAGGATTTTCCCGTACCTCCGGCGCCAGGTACTCGGGGGTCCCGCAGAAGGTTTTCATGGTGGCCCCGTCCGTGACCCCCTCCTTGCACAGCCCGAAATCCGTCAGCTTGATGTGCCCGTCCTTGTCCAGCAGCAGGTTCTCCAGCTGGGAACCAGCCCCAAATCCAGGGAATGAGACCCCAAAATCCAGGGAGTGAGACCCCAAAATCCAGGGAATGAACACCCAAAATCCAGGGAGTGAGACCCCAGAATCCAGGGAGTGAGACCCCGAAATCCAGGGAGTGAGACCCCAAAATCCAGGGAGTGAGACCCCAGAA
>NW_020893688.1:0-470 GCF_003945725.1 Corapipo altera
CCAGTCCCTCCCAGTCCATCCCAGTCCATCCCAGTTCATCCCAGTGCACTCCCAGTCCATCCCAGTCCATCCCAGTTCATCCCAGTGCTCCCAGTTCATCCCAGTCCATCCCAGTCCCTCCCAGTCCATCCCAGTCCATCCCAGTTCATCCCAGTCCATCCCAGTGCCTCCCAGTCCCTCCCAGTGACTCCCAGTAACTCCCAGTGTCTCCCAGTATAAACCAGTCCCTCCCAGTCCCAAATTTGGGGCGGATTTCCGGCGGTTTTTGGCCGAATCTTCGGTTCGATCGTTTGGTAAATTTTGGGTGGATTTTTAGGGGATTTTGGGGTGAATTTTGGATGAATTTTTGGGTGAATTTTGTGTTGATTTGAGTTAAATTTTCAGCTGAATTTTTGGGTCGATTTGGGGGAAATTTAGTGAAGCTTTGGGTGAATTTTGGGTCCAATTTGGGTGAATTTTGGGTCCAATTT
>NW_020893688.1:480-1027 GCF_003945725.1 Corapipo altera
GGGTCCAATTTGGGTGAATTTTGGGTCCAATTTGGGTGAATTTTGGGGGATTTTGGGTCCAATTTGAGTGAATTTTGGGGGGATTTTGGGTCCAATTTGGGTGAATTTTGGGTCCAATTCGGGTGAATTTTGGGTGGGTTTTGGGTGAATTTTCAGTTCAATTGGGGTAAATTTCGGGTGGATTTTCAGCTGAATTTTGGGTAAATTTGGGGGAATTTTGGGGGGATTTTTTGGGTCCACTTTGGGATAAATCTTGAGGGAATTTTGGGTGAAACTTGGGTAAATTTGGGGGTGATTTGGGGGGGATTTTTGAGGGATTTTGGGGGGCATTTTGAAGAGTTTTGGGTGAATTTTTGGTGGATTTTTGGGTGAACTTCAGATAAATTTTGGGTGAATTTTGGGTGAATTTTGGATGAATTTTGAGGGAAATTTGGGTGAATCTGGGGGGGATTTTGGGGGTAAATTCTGGGGGGAATTTGGGGTGGATTTTGGGTCATTTTGGGGCCATTTGAGGTGGATTTTGGGGTCATTTTTGTCAATTTTGGGG
>NW_020893689.1:0-1027 GCF_003945725.1 Corapipo altera
GAAAATAAAAATAATAATAATAATTAAAAATAAAAATAATAATTAAAAATAAAAATAACAATTAAAAAGTAAAGATAATAGTAAAAATTAAAAATAATTATTAAAAATTTAAAATAATTTAAAAATAAAAATAATAATTAAAAATAAAAATAATTATTAAAAACAAAAAATAATTTAAACAAAAATAATTAAAAATAAAAATAATAACTAAAAATAAAAATAATAATTCAAAATAAACATAATAATCAAAAATAATTATAATAATAAAATAAAAATAATAATTAAAAATAAAAATAATGATTAAAATAATAATAATATTAATTAAAAATAAAAAATAACTAAAAATAATTACTAAAAATAAAAATAATAATTAAAACTAAAAATAATAATCAAACCTAAAAATAATAGTAATAAAATAAAAATAATAATTAAACCCAAACACAACTATTAAAACAAAAATGAAAATAATAATAATAATGAAAAATAAAAAATAACTAAAAATAAAAATAATAACTAAAAATAAAAATAATAATTAGAACTAAAAGTAATAATCAAAGATAAAAATAATAGTAATAAAATAAAAAAAATAAATTTAAAAAAGTAAAAATAATAATTTTAAAATGAAAATAAGGATTAAAAAGTAAAAATAATTAAAAATCAAAACAATAATTAAAAATAAAAATAATAATTGAATATGAAAATAATAATTAAAAATTAAAATAATTAAAAAGTAAACATAATAATTAAAAATAAAAATTATAATTAAAAATAATAATGATTAAAAATAAAATAATAATCTAAAAGTAAAAATATTAATCAAAAATAAAAATAATTAAAACTAAAAATAATAATTAAAAAATCAAAATAATAATGAAAAATAAAAATAATAATCAAAAATAAAAATAATAATTAAAGAATTAATAATTAAAAATGAAAATAATGATTCAAAATAAAAATAATAATTAAAAAGTAAAAATAATAATTAAGACATGAAAATAAGAATTAAAAAGTAAAAATTATTTAAAAA
>NW_020893690.1:0-1027 GCF_003945725.1 Corapipo altera
TTTTAGGGTGTTTTGTGCCCAGTTTTGGGGTCCTCCTTTTTCAGGGCTTGGGGGACCCCAAAACTTCTGAGGGGACCCATTTAGGGGGGTCTGAAGTGTTTCTGGGGGGTTCTCATCTCTTGGGGTTCTGAGGTCTGGGGGTCCCCCCCGGAGCATTTTGGGGACCCCCCGATTGTTTTGGGGTCCCCCCA
Source organism: Corapipo altera (assembly GCF_003945725.1). Lineage (NCBI taxonomy): Eukaryota > Metazoa > Chordata > Aves > Passeriformes > Pipridae > Corapipo > Corapipo altera. The sequence continues at coordinate 192 of NW_020893690.1, forward strand.
AGCCCAGGGACACCCCAGGTTTGGGGTCCCCCATTTTTTGGGCTTGGGGAACCCCAAAATCTGTAGGAAGGGACCCATTTAGGGGAGTCTGAAGTGTTTTTAGGGAGTCTCAGCTCTCAGGGTTTCGGGACCCCCCCAGGAGCGTTCTGGGGTCCCCCCCCGATGGTTTTGGGGCCACCCCAAGCCCAGGGACACCCCAGGTTTGGGGTCCCCCGTTTTCTGGGCTTAGGGAACCCCAAAATTTCTGGGATGGGGACCCATTTAGGGGGGTCTGAAGTGGTTTTGGGGGGTTCTCATCTCTTGGGGTTCTGAGGTTTGGGGTCCCCCCAGGAGCATTTTGGGATCCCCCCCTGAGTGTTTGGGGTCCCCCCAAGCCCAGGGACACCCCAGTTTTGGGGTCCCCCATTTTCTGGGCTTGGGGGACCCCAAAATCTATAGGAAGGGACCCATTTAGGGGGATCTGAAGCGTTTTGGGGGGGTCTGAGCTCTCAGGGTTCTGAGCATTTTGAGGTGTCCCCCCCAAATATTTTGGGGGTCCCCCCAAACCCAGGGACACCCCAGATTTGGGGTCTCCCATTTTCTGGGCTTGGAGGACCCCAAAATTTGGGGGAGACCCCTGTGGTGACTGAATTGACCCCCTGGGGGACCCATTTAGGGGGGTCTGAGGCGTTTTAGGGGATTCTCAGCTCTGGGGGTTCTGAGGTTTGGGGTCCCCCCCGAAGCATTTTGGGGTCCCCCCCTGATTGTTTTGGGGTCCCCCCAAGCCCGGGGACACCCCAGTTTTGGGGCCCCTCATTTTCTGGGCTGGGGGGACCCCAAAATCTTGGGGGGGGGGG
>NW_020893691.1:0-1027 GCF_003945725.1 Corapipo altera
ATGATGGGTCGCGTGGCCGCGTTGCTGGAGGGGGTCCCGGCCCCCGCCGTGCCCACCTGGGCCGCTGCCGTCTTCAGCATCCGCGTGGCCGGGTTACTCACCTGGGCAGGGGGGGAGAGGGGGGGGTGAGACCACCAGGGTGGCCACGGGGCCACCAGGAGAGACGCTCAGTGGTGGTACGGGACCCTGAGGTCAACAGGACACACCGTGGGTCCTGAGACCACCAGGGCAGCCACAGGGCCACCAGGAGAGACCTCGGTGATGGCACAGCCCCCCAAGACCCCCAGGACACACTGTGGGCCCCGAGACCACCAGGGCGGCCATGGGGCCACCAGGAGACCTCGGTGATGGCACAGGACCCTGAGGTCAATGGGACACACCGTGGGTCCTGAGATCATCAGGGAGGCCACAGGGCCACCAGGAGACACCCCCAGTTATGTCACAGCCCCCTGAGGCCAGCAGGACACACCGTGGGACCCAAGACCACCAGAACATGCCGTGGGGCAGCTCCACGTCCCCCGGTGACCCCACAGTGACAAATGACCCCCTGGTGCCACCCCAGTGACACCACAGTGACAGTGATCCCCTGGTGCCATCCCAACCCCCCCTGGTGACCCCACAGTGCCAATGACCCCACAGTGCCACCCCAAGCCCCCCCCCCGGTGACCCCACGGTGCCAAGGACCCCCTGGTGCCCCCTCCCCACGTACCATGACGGGTGACGAGGCCACCTTGACGGTGGCGGGCAGGGTGGTGGCCCCGGGGGTCACGGCCACCGTCTTGACGATGGTGGCCCCCGCGGGGACGCTGAGCACGGTGGGCGCCGACGCCGGGGGGATCTTCTGGGTGGCGGCGGCGGCGGCTGCCAGGGCGGCCATGCCGCTCATCTGAGGGCTGCTGCCGATCACCTGCGGGCAGGGGGGCACCGTCACACCTGGGCACACCTGGGGCACAGCTGGGGCACAACCTGGGCACAACCGGGGCACCAGGGACCCAACAGGTACCTCTATGTCACACCTGGGCACACC
>NW_020893692.1:0-1027 GCF_003945725.1 Corapipo altera
AAATGTGCTGGTTTAAAAGTTAACCAGCAGGGGAAAATGAACTTAACTCAAAAGAGAGATTGTAAGTCAGAATAACAATTTAATAAAATAATACAATAAGCACAACTACACAGACAAGCAATTGGTATCAACCCACAAAACCCAAATGTACAACCTGGCACCCCAGGGCACAAACACAACAGTGCTCCCTGGGCCCCCCTTGAGTCCAAAGCAAAGGGAGAGGGGAAAAAACCTGCTGGTGGGAGAGCTGCTGCAGTCCAGCTAAAAATGGTGATTGTAGTCCAGCCGAGGGTGGTGGTTGAACTGCAGTCCTCCTCTGGGTCCCACGAGTGGAGAGAGAGAGACAAGGTTCTGAAACTCCAGGTTTATATATTCTCCAGCTCTGGCAGCAATGCTTAGCCCCTCCCCCAGAGTGGGGAATTCCATAAAAGGATGTTCAGTCCTTCCCTCAGAGTGGGGAATTCCATAAAAGGGTATGAGGGTGCTCAGTCAGGGAATTTCCACAAAAGGGCATGAGGACAGGAGCATGGGGGGGGGGGTGGGGGACCTCGCAGGCCTCTACTGACAACAGTTTCTGTGAAATGGCATGGAGGGCTATAGAATACACAGTTTTGGGCTACACCCATCCAATGATGAATCGGTCCCAGCTGTTCTAACTAGGACAGTAAATCACAGTTGCCATGACAACCAGCATGCATTCCCATTGCTATGGTCAGTTGCCATGGCAAATAGAGTACATTCCCATTGCCACAGTCAGTTACCATGGCAACCATAATACATTCCCATTGGTACAGTCATTTACTGTGGTAAACCGCATCCTTCCCACTGCTACGGTCAGTTACCATGGCAACCATAATACTTCCTACTGGTGCAGTCAGTTACCATGGCAACCAGCATACATTCCCATTGCTACAGTTGGTTGCCATGGCAACCATCATACATTCCTGTCACCACCGTCAGTGACCATGGCAACCATCACACATTCCTATTGCTACGGTGAGATACCATGGCAATCATCATACGGTCA
>NW_020893693.1:0-254 GCF_003945725.1 Corapipo altera
AGAAAAATGAGGGAAAAACGAGAGAAAAACAAAAAAAAGAAGGAAAATACGGAAAAAATGAGGAAAAAGGAGGAAAAATGAGGAAAATTTACGAAAAAAGAGGGAAAAATGAGAGAAAAATAAGGAAAAATTGAGGAAAAATGAGAGAAAAATGAAAAAAATGAGGGAAAAATAAGAAAAAAATAAGGAACAAATGAGGAACAAATAAGGAAAAATGAGGAAAAAATAGGGAAAAAATGAGAGAAAATGAGGGA
>NW_020893693.1:354-673 GCF_003945725.1 Corapipo altera
AGGAAAAAAATGAGGAAAAATGAGGAAAAAGGAGGAAAAAGGAGGAAAAATGATGAAAAAACGAGGGAAAAATGAGGAAAAAATGAGAAAAAATGAGGAAAAATGAGGAAAAATGAGGAAAAGCAAGAAAAATGAAAAAAATTAGAAAAAAGAGGAAAAGGAGAAAAAAAGAAGAAAAAATCAGAAAAAATTAAAAGAAATGAGAAATAATAAAAAAACCCGAGAAAAACGAGGAAAATGAGAAAAAATTAGAAACATCAGAAAGAATCAGAAAAAGGAGAAAAAAGAGAAAAAAAGGACAAAAAAAGAAGAAAAAATA
>NW_020893693.1:773-1027 GCF_003945725.1 Corapipo altera
AGAAAAATGAGGGAAAAACGAGAGAAAAACAAAAAAAAGAAGGAAAATACGGAAAAAATGAGGAAAAAGGAGGAAAAATGAGGAAAATTTACGAAAAAAGAGGGAAAAATGAGAGAAAAATAAGGAAAAATTGAGGAAAAATGAGAGAAAAATGAAAAAAATGAGGGAAAAATAAGAAAAAAATAAGGAACAAATGAGGAACAAATAAGGAAAAATGAGGAAAAAATAGGGAAAAAATGAGAGAAAATGAGGGA
>NW_020893694.1:0-577 GCF_003945725.1 Corapipo altera
CCCCGTGGGGGGGTCTCTGTCCCCGTGGGGGGGTCTCTGTCACTGTGGGGGGGTCACTGCGGCAGTGGGGGAGGGGCAGCCGATGGACACGGGGATGTCACGGGGGGAGGGGGGACACGGAGGGACCTTGTACAGCCACAACTGTCCCCAACATGGTGACATTGTACAGTCACCGCTGTCCCCAGCACAGTGACACTGTGAGGACACAACTGTCCCCAACACGGGACATTGTACAGACACCACTGTCCCCAACATGGGGACACAACTGTCCCCAGCTCTGTGACATTGTATGGCCACAACTGTCCCCAGCACAGTGACACTGTGAGGACACAACTGTCCCCAACACGGGACATTGTACAGACACAACTGTCCCCAACATGGGGACACAACTGTCCCCAGCTCTGTGACATTGTACAGCCACTGCTGTCCCCAGCACGGGGACACTGTGACACTGTAACTGTCCCCAACATGGTGACATTGTACAGACACCGCACAGTGACACTGTGACACTGTAACTGTCCCCAACACGGTGACATTGTACAGTCACTGCTGTCCCCAACTCTGTGATATTGTACGG
>NW_020893694.1:677-1027 GCF_003945725.1 Corapipo altera
CTGTCCCCAGCACGGTGACACTGTGACACTGTGACTGTCCCCAACACGGTGACATTGTACAGACACCGCTGTCCCCAGTGTGGGGACACCAGGCAACCACGACTGTCCCCAGCACGGTGACACTGTGAGGACACAACTGTCCCCAACACGGGACATTGTACAGTCACTGCTGTCCCCAACACGGTGACACCGTGACACTGTGACTGTCCCCAACACGGTGACACAACTGTCCCCAAACCCGTGACACCAGAGAGCCACGACTGTCCCCAGCTCTGTGACATTGTACAGACACCACTGTCCCCAGCACGGGGACACCGTGACTGTGACCCCAGTGTCCCCAATGTCCCCCC
>NW_020893695.1:0-247 GCF_003945725.1 Corapipo altera
CGGGAGCAGCAGGTGGGGGGGGCGAGGGGCAATTTTGGGGAGTGGGGGGTGCCGGGACCCCGGGCGGGGGTGGGATGGGGGGTAAGGGGGTGTGACCCGGACCCCCGCGGGGTTTGGGGCAGTTTGGGGACCCCCAATCCCTTCCCCGGGGCAGGGTGGGGCTGTTCCCCTTCCCCGTGCGCGGGGAGCTGAGCCCCCCCCGCCCTGAGCAGCCCCGCAGGCGGTCTGGCCCCGTGCCCCCCCCCCC
>NW_020893695.1:347-1027 GCF_003945725.1 Corapipo altera
GGGACGGGGGGGGAGAGGGATGGAGGCACCTGCGCAGGGTACAGAGGTGAGGGATGGCACAGGGATTGGGCACCAGTGGGGTCAGGGATGGGAAAGGAATGGGGGCACCAGTGGGGTCAGGGATGGGAAAGGAACGGGGGCACCTGTGGAGTAAGGGATGGGACAGGGATGAGGACACACATGGGGGGCACAGGGGTCAGGGGTGGGACACCAGTGGGGTCAGGGATGGGAAAGGAATGGGGCACCTGTGGAGTAAGGGATGGGACAGGGATGGGGTAACACAGATCCCAGGGCCAGGATGGCACAGGGTGGTCCCCCAGCTCCACAGGGACCCTCAGGATAACCCCAGGTCCCAGCACCAGGGCGGAGCAGGGGATCGGGTCAGTGCCCACCTCCCAGGGCACTGCCCACCTCCACAGAGACCCCCAGGGTACCCACAGACCCATTTGTGGGACGGCACAGGGGAGCAGGGCAGTACCACGGGGATGGGGACACCCGGGGTACCCCCAGAGCCGTCCCTGGGGTGGCACGGGGGGTCAGGGCTGTGCCGGTGCCTCTCCCACCCGGGGGTCCCCTGTGACGTGGGCTGGGGGGGTCCCGAGGGATTCATCCCCCCCGCTCCCGGCTGGGGAGGGGGTTTAACTGGGACACCCGGTGGGAGGCGGGGACTGGGGGGGGGG
>NW_020893696.1:0-1027 GCF_003945725.1 Corapipo altera
CTGTATCCCTTTTTTTTCCCATTCTCTGCAATGACCTGTCCCACCTCCTGGAAAATTGAATGAAAATGGACATTTCTACCAGACAACAGGTTCCACCACAGAAAACTCTTCCTGCTCAAGAAGTGCCCAGACTACACAAACAACTGCACCTCAAAGTCAAAGCTTCCAGACTTTTTTTCCTGGTAGAAAGAGCTGCTGTTCCCTTTTTTCCAACCCTGCTCCACAATGGCCTGTCCCACCTCCTGGAAAATTTACTCCAAAGGAAGATTCCTGCCAGACAAAAGGAGCCACCACAAAATCTTCTCACTACCCAAGAAGTGCCCAGGATGCTCCACCCACTACACCTCAAAGCCAAAGCTTCCAGACTTTTTTTCCTGGTGGAAAGCGCTCCTGTTCCCTTTTTTCAGCCCTGCGCTACAAAGGCCTGTCCCACCTCCTGGAGAATTGAATCCAAATGAAGATTCCTGCCAGACAAAAGGTTCCAAAAGAGAATGGTTTTGCTGCCCAAGAAGTACCCAGGCTGCCCTAACAACTGCACGTCCAAGCCAAAGCTTCCAGGCTTTTTTTCCTGATAGAAAGAGCTGCTGTTCCCTTTTTTCAGCCCTACCCTGCAATGGCCTGTCCCACCTCCTGGAAAATTGAATCCAAATGAAGATTCCTGCCATACAAAAGGTGCCTCCACAAAAAGGTCTTTGCTGCGCAAGAAGTGCCCATGCAGCCCCAACAACTGCACCCCAAAGCCAAAGCTTCCAGACTTTTTTTCCTGGTGGAAATAGCTGCTGTTCCGTTTATTCAGCCCTTCTGCAATGGCCTGTCCCACCTCTTTACAAATTGAATCCATCTGAAGATTCCTAACAGACAAAAGTTGCCAAAAGAGAAAGGTCTTGCTGCCCAAGAAGTGCCCAGGCTGCCCTAACAACTGCACCTCCAAACCAAAGCTTCCAGGCTTTTTTTCCTGGTGGAAAGAGCTGCTTTTTTTTTTTTTTTTCAACCCTGCTCTGCAATGGCCTGTCTCACCTCCTGGAAA
>NW_020893697.1:0-1027 GCF_003945725.1 Corapipo altera
TAAAAATCAGTACATTTGCTCTGACTAATGTCTTAACTTCTATTTGCTTAAATAGTTTTCTATTGTTGCCTTCTTTGAAAAATATAACCCATAAGCAGAAAAGTGATCTCATAAAGTATTGCAACCTTTGAAGTCCACTTGTTGCTACAGATCAGTAGCATGCCAATATCACATCCAAAGATACAGAATCTTATCTAGATACACACAAATATATATAAGTGTGTATATATATATATATACACAAATACACACAAGAAAGTTTGGAGTTCTTGATGAGACTTCTACACAGATCATGAACAGAGGACTGGTTTCATGTGTCATCCAACTCTGGTGACCAGGACAGGAACCTATGCTCTGAGCTTCAATTTATTGTCCTCGTTTGTAACCCCCTGCCTTCCCTTTGGGGGGAACACAGGCCTGTCTTTTGCATGGTCTTTTTTGTTTTACTTTGCAGTCTACACTAGGGACAGAAGAGCTTTTGGAGCCAAACAGCTTGATTCAGATTCAGTTACCTACTGGTGCATACAAATCAGGAGCTGGATTCATCGGTGCCAAAGGGACCCTCCCAACTCAGCACGTTCCATGATTCCATCAATTCCAACTGTCACCCCAGCACTGCCTCAAGAACCCCTAAACCGTGTCACTCATCGCCAGATCCAGGCACCTCTGAAACGCCTCCCGGGGTTCTGACTCCACCTGGGCAACCCATTCCAGTGCCTGACCACCCCAAAAACACAGCGAGAAACATTTCTCCAGGACCTGACCTGAACCTCCCGGCCTCAACCTCAGGCCATTTCCCCCGGTCCTCCCACCGCACGCTCCTTTCCAGCACACCCCTCGGCAGAAGGCGGCTCACGGCTCCCCTCTGCCCCCCCGGCCGCCTCCGCTCCGGCCCCGCTCCCGCCACGGCCCCGCTCGGCTCTGCATCGGGAAGGAACGCGCCCAGCCCCGGCCCGACACCCCGCGGGGACGCGCAACGGGGGTCCCTCCCCGGGGGTCACTCTCCGGGAGTTCTTCCCCGGGGGTC
>NW_020893698.1:0-1027 GCF_003945725.1 Corapipo altera
CCTTCTTTGTCCAAGACCCTTCTTCTTAGATGTTCCTAAAGGACAGCACACTGCAGGACAGGGTGTATTTGCAAACGGGAAGGGGACAATAATCCCAGCCCAGCAGCACTGCCAGGGAGCAGCAGGGCTTGGTCTTTGCAGAGCTACTCTCTTGCCACTTCCACACTGTCCTCCTGAGCCTCTTTCTCGCTGTAAGGCCTGAGTGCTCTCTGAGCACAGTCCTGGGGGCTGGAAGCCCTTGGAGCACAGGCATGGACAGGCCCTGGGAACTTGTGAAGCAGAGCTGGGCTCCCTTCCAGCATCTCCAGGATGCTGTGGCATCTTCTGAGGCCACTGCATGCACTGGGTCACTTCTTCTGTGACCTTGCTCCAGGACTGGAACTCTCCTGCAGTGTCACCACGACACTCCTGCTCTCTGCTTTCCAGGTTTCATTTTCAGATCCTGTCTTCCCCTCCTGTTCATAGGGACATCCTGTGAGTGCTTCAGAGCTGCCATCCTGGGGCAGCTCCTGCCCAGCATGGGCAGGCACAAGGTCTCTCCAGCTGCTCCTCTCCCCTCCCCAGTGCCACTGTTTTCTGCAGCCTCCTCCTCCTTGCCCAGCACAGCCCTCCTGGCACAGTTGGACACAGCCCTTGTTCTACCCCCTCCTCAGGCACCTGCCCAACCCCCTCAGCTCCAGCCTGATCGCCAGAAACCTCCAGGGCAGGGAGGCACTGGGGAAAATGCTGAGCAAACCTTTCAGCTGCATTCAAATCCAATTGGAGGGGTTGGCCTGGAGGAAGAAATCCCAACTCATTCTCCAGAACCACCAGGACAACTGTGTTGTGTCCTGGGCACTCCTCTGGAAGTGCGGGCTATGGAAAAGGTGTTGGTGTCAGGGATATTGAGAAGGCTGGGCAGTGTCACTGGGAGACCTCTCCCAAACCCTTGGAAAGGCCAGAGCCATTCCAGAGCTTCCTGGGGCCTTGGCAAAGGCAGACATGGAAGCAGTCTGCAAACAGGGCAGCAAGGAGGGTTGGTAGAGTT
>NW_020893699.1:0-1026 GCF_003945725.1 Corapipo altera
TATGGTCTTGCAGTAAGTTATTTAACCTGAATTTAAAGTTGGTTCCATATAGTCTGAGTAACTTTATTTTCTGTGAACGTGGCTGTTTCTGCTGATGGTTTGAGAGAGCCTTCTCAACAAGCCACAGAGGACAAATACATGGGTAAGTATGCTTTGAGGTCACATCTTTGTTGAAAAAATGGAACCATCATAGTGGATTTGGGGAGAGCTAGATATTCAGGGAAAATGCATCTGCACATCACAGAAATGAAATTATTGGGTTCTGAACAAGAGAAAAGTCACATAATTTCTGTACATGGTTCTGCATTTCTCATCCAGAAAACTGACAGCTATGTTGGGCCACATCATCAGAAAAGTATGTGCATAACATTTCCCATCACCATGGATTATGCACCAGTATGATTATGTCCCACTATGGGATTTTTCTGCTTAGTTGAAAATACATTAATACCTACATTAGCAACTTGCACAGACAACAAACAAAACTCCAGTTTATAGGGGAGAAGACACAGGCTGCTGTAGAGGTATTAATGTATTTTCAACTAAGCAGAAAAATCCCATAGTGGGACATAATCATACTGGTGCATAATCCATGGTGATGGGAAATGTTATGCACATACTTTTCTGATGATGTGGCCCAACATAGCTGTCAGTTTTCTGGATGAGAAATGCAGAACCATGTACAGAAATTATGTGACTTTTCTCTTGTTCAGAACCCAATAATTTCATTTCTGTGATGTGCAGATGCATTTTCCCTGAATATCTAGCTCTCCCCAAATCCACTATGATGGTTCCATTTTTTCAACAAAGATGTGACCTCAAAGCATACTTACCCATGTATTTGTCCTCTGTGGCTTGTTGAGAAGGCTCTCTCAAACCATCAGCAGAAACAGCCACGTTCACAGAAAATAAAGTTACTCAGACTATATGGAACCAACTTTAAATTCAGGTTAAATAACTTACTGCAAGACCATAAAATCCCATTTCTATCTAACATAACTGCACTTACATGGAAAATGGGATTAT
>NW_020893700.1:0-1026 GCF_003945725.1 Corapipo altera
ATAATCCCATTTTCCATGTAAGTGCAGTTATGTTAGATAGAAATGGGATTTTATGGTCTTGCAGTAAGTTATTTAACCTGAATTTAAAGTTGGTTCCATATAGTCTGAGTAACTTTATTTTCTGTGAACGTGGCTGTTTCTGCTGATGGTTTGAGAGAGCCTTCTCAACAAGCCACAGAGGACAAATACATGGGTAAGTATGCTTTGAGGTCACATCTTTGTTGAAAAAATGGAACCATCATAGTGGATTTGGGGAGAGCTAGATATTCAGGGAAAATGCATCTGCACATCACAGAAATGAAATTATTGGGTTCTGAACAAGAGAAAAGTCACATAATTTCTGTACATGGTTCTGCATTTCTCATCCAGAAAACTGACAGCTATGTTGGGCCACATCATCAGAAAAGTATGTGCATAACATTTCCCATCACCATGGATTATGCACCAGTATGATTATGTCCCACTATGGGATTTTTCTGCTTAGTTGAAAATACATTAATACCTCTACAGCAGCCTGTGTCTTCTCCCCTATAAACTGGAGTTTTGTTTGTTGTCTGTGCAAGTTGCTAATGTAGGTATTAATGTATTTTCAACTAAGCAGAAAAATCCCATAGTGGGACATAATCATACTGGTGCATAATCCATGGTGATGGGAAATGTTATGCACATACTTTTCTGATGATGTGGCCCAACATAGCTGTCAGTTTTCTGGATGAGAAATGCAGAACCATGTACAGAAATTATGTGACTTTTCTCTTGTTCAGAACCCAATAATTTCATTTCTGTGATGTGCAGATGCATTTTCCCTGAATATCTAGCTCTCCCCAAATCCACTATGATGGTTCCATTTTTTCAACAAAGATGTGACCTCAAAGCATACTTACCCATGTATTTGTCCTCTGTGGCTTGTTGAGAAGGCTCTCTCAAACCATCAGCAGAAACAGCCACGTTCACAGAAAATAAAGTTACTCAGACTATATGGAACCAACTTTAAATTCAGGTTAAATAACTTACTGCAAGACCATA
>NW_020893701.1:0-566 GCF_003945725.1 Corapipo altera
GACAGTTCATGGTAGTAGAGGCAGTATCTCCTGGAGGTCTTGCTGCCATGCGCGGAACCTGGAAGCAACCCAACCCTTGGGGGGGTACCCCCTGCTCTGCCACTGTCTGAGAAGGCCCACGACCTGAGGGATGGACATAGGGAGCTCTGTCCACAGAAGCACATCCCAGAGCTGCATCCAGGGCCTTTGCCAGGGTTTAGTACAGTAAATTAAATGTGACATCGAGACCCTCTTTGTTCCACATAACTTCAAAGCTCCCCCAGGAGGCTGATGGCAATTGTACTTGCTCAGGGTCATCTCCCCACACCCACAACAGGTGCGCACAACTGGCTCAAGACTTGTCTGTTCAATGCAAACAGAGACACCTTGTCTAGTCCCTCCGTGTCTCTCCAGGGAAGGTTAAAGAAACTCTGTGAGCTGGGTGAGAAGCCAGTGCACATGGGAATAGCACCCTTCCCTGCTGGTCCTTCATGTCCTTCTACGGAGGTGACAGCGATGGGAAAGAGAATGAACCTTTTGGCTATGCCTCTGAGTGCCCCTCAACCTGCTGAAGATGTGCTGGAAGC
>NW_020893701.1:666-1026 GCF_003945725.1 Corapipo altera
TTCAAAGCAGGTGGGACTAAGCAAAGTGAGAGAAAGGAAAATCGGGAAAGGAAAGGACGGACTGCAGTTCTCCGAAGGACAGAGAGTAAAGCAAGGAAAGAGGAACGGCTCGACAAAAATAAGAGTGGTGAGTATTCCGAGGGAATGCTTTAGGGAGCAGAGGGAGGAACGGACGGGAGGATAGTTCGGAGACCGAGTTCTGTGAAGAACCTGCCAGGAAGAACGGAAGTCTCGAAGGACCTGCACGGCCACGCATACCGCGGCCCCCACGGTCCCCGGCAGCCAGTCGCGCGCACCGAACAGAACCGCGGCCAGCGCCGCCAGCCCCGCTCCCCAGCAGCGCCGTATTCGCCCATCCAC
>NW_020893702.1:0-1026 GCF_003945725.1 Corapipo altera
GATGGTGATGACGATGATGATGATGATGATGATGATGATGATGATGATGATGATGATGAAGGCCCCTGTCCCCCCGCAGCAGCAGCGGGGATGGTGGGATGGGGGTGAGTGATGATGATGGTGATGATGATGATGACGATGGTGATGAAGATGATGATGATGACAATGATGATGATGATGATGGTGATGAAGGCCCCTGTCCCCCCGCAGCAGCAGCGGGCGGCAGCTCAGCGAGGTTTTCATCCAGCTGCCGTCCCGCAAGGAGCTCCCCGAGTACTACGAGCTCATCCGCAAACCCGTCGACTTCAAGAAGATCAAGGTACGGGATCATCCCATGGGATCATCCCATGGGATCCTCCCCAGGATCCTCCCCTGGGATCATCCCCTGGGATCATCCCGTGGGAATCCTCCCCGGGATCCTCCCCTGGGATCCTCCCTGGGATCATCCCCTGGGAATCCTCCTCTGGGATCCTCCCTTGGGATCATCTCATGGGATCCTCCCCTGGGATCCTCCCCTGGATCATCCCCTGGAATCATCCCCTGGAATCATCCCCTGGGATCCTCCCCTGGGATCCTCCTCTGGATCATCCCCCGGGATCCTCCCCCAGGATCCTCCCCCAGGATCCTCCCCAGGATCCTCCCCTCGAATCCTCCCCCAGGATCCTCCCCCAGATCCTTCCCGGGATCCTCCCTGGAATCATCCCCTGGGATCATCCCTGGGATCCTCCCTCAGGATCCTCCTCCAGGATCCTCCCCTGGAATCCTCCCCTGGATCCTCCCCTGGAATCATCCCCTGGGATCCTCCCCTGGGATCCTCCCCTGGGAATCCCCCCCCCGAACTCTCCCCCGGAATCCTTCCCAGGATCCTCCCCCGGAATCCTCCCCTGGGATCCTCCCCTGGGATCCTCCCCTGGGATCATCCCCTGGGATCATTCCTGGGATTCTCCCCCAGAATCCTCCCCCAGGATCCTCCCCTGGGATCCTTCCCAGGATCCTCCCCTGGGATCCTCCCATCCCCAAATCCCT
>NW_020893703.1:0-1026 GCF_003945725.1 Corapipo altera
GGTCCCAAAACTCCCAGCAAAGAGGGATTGGGAAAGAACTTCCTGGTGGGATCTGGGGGGAGCTTCTCCTCACCCCGGGATTCCCAGGTTTTTTCCACTCTGGGATTGTTCCCTAAGCGATCCCAAAACTCCCAGAAGAGAGGAGTTGGGAAAGAACTTCCTGGTGGGATTGGGAAAGAACTTTCTGGTGGGATTGGGAAAGAACTTCCTGGTGGGATTGGGGGGAGCTGCTCCTCACCCTGGGATTCCCAGATTTTTTCCACTCTGGGATCGTTCCCTAAGTGATCCCAAAACTCCCAGCAGAGAGGGATTGGGAAAGAACTTTCTGGTGGTCCCAAAACTCCCAGCAGAGAGGGATTGGGAAAGAACTTCCTGGTGGGATTGGGAAAGAACTTTCTGGTGGGATTTGGGGAAGCTGGAGGAGGGGGAGCTGCTCCTCACCCCAGGCTTGGGTTTTCCACGCTGGGATCGTTCCCTGAGCGGTGCCAAAATTCCCAGCAGAGAGGGATTGGGAAAGAACTTCCTGGAGGGATTGGGAAGAACTTCCTGGTGAGATTGGGAAAGAACTTCCTGGTGGGATTGGGAAAGAACTTCCTGGTGGGATTGGAGGGAGCTGCTCCTCACCCTGGGATTCCCAGATTTTTTCCACACTGGGATCGTTCCCTAAGCGATCCCAAAACTCCCGGCAGAGAGGAGTTGGGAAAGAACTTCCTGGTGGGATTGGGAAAGAACTTCCTGGTGGGATTGGGAAAGAACTTTCTGGTGGGATTGGGAAAGAAATTCCTGGTGGGATTGGGAGGAGCTGGAGGAGGGGGAGCTGCTCCTCATCCCAGGCTTGGGTTTTCCACTCTGGGATCGTTCCCTAAGCGATCCCAAAACTCCCAGCAGAGAGGGATTGGGAAAGAACTTCCTGGTGGGATTGGGAAAGAACTTCCTGGTGGGATTTGGGGAGCTGGAGGATCATATTATAATTTTTTTATATTTTTTAATTTTACTTTTGGTTTCACCTTCATTCTTCATTTATCT
>NW_020893704.1:0-1026 GCF_003945725.1 Corapipo altera
TACATCCAAAATTGCATACGGACGAAGATTCCTCCCACCACAAAGGTACCAGCACAGAAAGCTCTTGCTGCCCATGGAGTCCCCAGGGAGACACACTAAGTGCACCACCAGGCCAAAGTTTCCAGGTGTTCTTTCCTGGGGAGAAGGGCTGTTGTTTCCTGGTTTAAGACTTACCTCCCAACTTTCAGCCCGACTCCCAAAATTACATACAAACAAAGATTCCTTCCACACCAAAGGCAACAGAACAGAAAGCTCTTGCGGCCCACAGAGTGCCCACCCTGACCCACCAAGTACACCACAAAGACAAAGATTCCAGGCTTTCTTTCCTGCCCATAAGGGCTGTTGTTTCCTGTTTTCAGTCCTGCCTCCCAACTGTCAAACTGACTCCCAAAATTGCATATGGCTGAAGATTCCTCCCACAACAAAGGTGCCAGCACAGAAAGCTCTTGCTTCTCATGGAGTCCCCAGGCTACTCCACCAACTGCACCACAAAGTCAAAGCTTCCAGGATTTCTTTCCTGGGGATAACGGTTGCTGATTCCTGTTTTCAGCCCTGTCTCACAACTGCCAGTTTGAATCCCAAAATGGCGTACAGACGAAGATTCCTCGAAGACCAAAGGTGCCAGCAAAGAAAGTTAGTACTGCCCGTAGAGTGCCAAGTCTGACCCACCAACTGCACTACAAAATTAAAACTAACAGGCTTTCTTTCCAGAGGATAAGGGTTGCTGTTTCCTGTTTTCAACCTTGTCTCCCAAATGCCAACCCTACATCCAAAATTGCATACGGACGAAGATTCCTCCCACAACAAAGGTGCCAGCACAGAAAGCTCTTGCTGCCTAAGGAGTCTCCAGTCTCACCCACCAAATGCACAACAAAACCACACTTTCCAGGCTTCCTTTTTTGGGGAGAAGTGCTTTTGTGTCCTGTTTTCAGACCTGCCTCCCAACGACCAACCCGACTCCCAAAATTGCATACGGACCATGATTTCTCTCAAACCAAAGGTGCCAGCACAGAAAGCTCTTGCTGC
>NW_020893705.1:0-1026 GCF_003945725.1 Corapipo altera
GAAAATAAGAAATTCTGGGGTGAAAATGGACAATTTTGGAGAAAAATGGGCAATTTTGAGGCAAAAAGATCAATTTTGGAGGAAAATGGACAGTTTGGGGATGAAAAGTAGCAATTTTGGTGGATAAATGGAGGATTTGGGGACAAAAAAGGTCAATTTTGCAGGAAAATAGACAATTTTGTGGTGAAAAGGTCAATTTTAGAGGAAAATGGACAATTTTGGGATGAAAAGGGACGATTTTGGGGTGAAAAGTAGCAATTTTGGAAGAAAAATGGACCATTTTTGCATTGAAAGGTCAATTTTGGAGGAAAATGGGTACTTTTGGGATGAAAATGGACAATTTTGGGATTAAGAGGTCCAGTTTTGAGGAAAAGGGACAATTTTGGTGGAAAAATGGAGGATTTTGGGACAAAAAGGTCAAGTTTGGAGGAAAATGAACAAATCTGGGGTGGAAAGGGATAATTTTGGGGTGAAAAGGGACAATTCTGGGGTAAAAATGAGAATTTTGGGGGTAAATTGGCCCCACTCCCTCCTCACCTCTCCGCCTCCGGCACATCCAAAGAGCCAATAGGAGCCCGAGGAGCATCACGGCCCCGCCCATGGCGCAGCCAATGACCAATGGGAGGAGCCCGGACTGGGCGGGGGCTGAAACAACCCCAGGGTCAGAAACATCCCAAAATCCCCCCAAATCCCCCCAAAATCCTCCCAAAATCCCCCCAAATTCCCCCAAACCCTCCCAAAATCCCCCCCAAAATCTCCCAAAAATTCCCCCCAACCCCCTCCAGAAATCCCCCCAAATTTCCTCGGAACATCCCAAAATCCCCCCAAAAATCTCCCCAAAATCCTCCCAAAACCAACTCAAACCCTCCCCCAGAGCCCCAAAACCTCTCATGGCCACGCCCACCACCAACATGACCACACCCCCAACTTCTGTGACCACACCCACCATCTCCATGGCCACACCCACCCTCTTCAAGGTCACACCCACGATCTTCAAAAGCCACACCCACCACCTCCAAGACCACA
>NW_020893706.1:0-1026 GCF_003945725.1 Corapipo altera
AGATGTGCTGGAACTAACACATCTGCAGTAGGTTGAGGGGAACAGTGTCGGGGTGAAACTGTCTGAGGAGGGCAGGGGAGGGAGAGGAAGGCAGAGGAGGGAGAGGAGGTGGAAAGGAGGTGGCCCGGTGGGAGCAAAGAGTCGGGACTGTCAGGAGCAGAGAGAGGTCGGGCGGCGGATCGGCGAATACGGCGCTGGTGGGGAGTGGGGCTGGCGGCACTGGCCGCGGTTCTGCTCGGTGCGCACGGCTGGCGACCGGGCACCGCCGCCAGAAGAAATGCTCCTGCTGCCAGCAGGGATGCTTCCCGAGACAGACCAACAGAGGCTGTACCGGGCTGCCGAGCTCCGAGGAAAGTTCTCTCTCTCGTACCCTCGACCTCTCTGCCACCCCACTGCCACCGCTCTCGCCCGCTTCTCCGCATCCAGTCTGCACCCGACGAGAGCACGAGAGGCACCGGGCAAAGTGCCGGGTCGGAGTTGGAAGATGAGCGCAGGGGAGGGAGAAGAAGGCAGAGGAGTCACTGAAGAACGGAAAGCTGTGGGACTAAGCAAAGCAAGAGAGAAAAGAAAGTAGGAAACGAGAAATGCGGGCTACAGGAGTTCTCTGAAGGACAGAGAGTAACGAAAGGAAAGAGGAACGGCTCGACAAAAATAAGAACTGTGAGTATTCCGATGGACTACTTCGGAGACTGAGCTCTGTGATAAACCTGCCAGGAAGAACGAAAGCCTCGAAGGACCTGCACGGGTACCCCTGCAGCGGTCCGCACGATCCCCGTCCGCCAACCGTGCGCACCGAGCAGAACCGCGACCAGTGCAACCAACCCGGCTCCCCACCAGCACCGAATGCGCCGATCCGCAGCCCGGTCTCTCTCTGCCCCCGACAGTCCCGGCTCTCTGCTCCCGCCGGGCCACCTCCTTTCCACCTCCTCTCCCTCGTCTGCCTTCCTCTCCCTCCCCTGCCCTCCTCAGACAGTTTCGCCCCGGCACTGTTCCCCTCAACCTACTGCCGATGTGTTAGTTCCAACA
>NW_020893707.1:0-668 GCF_003945725.1 Corapipo altera
TGGGGGGGGGGGGAGGGGAGGGGGAATCCCCGGAGAGGGGGAGGGGAAGGGGAATCCCCGGTGCCCTCCAAGCTCCGCCCCTCAGCTTCGCTCCGCCCCCTCTGCGCCTTGACCACGCCCCCTTCACCCCCTTCATCACGCCTCCTTTTCCCGTTGCCACGCCCCTTTTGCCCCTTGGTCACGCCCCCTCGAAGTCGCCGCTCCCGTTCATCGCTTAGCCCCGCCTTCTCAACTCCAAGCCACTCCCCCTCCTCCTCTTGGCCACGCCCCCGTCCTCCTTTGGCCGCTGTCTCTCCTCGACGCCCCGCCCCCCTGAACCCCTTGGCCCCGCCCACTCGGGGATTCTCTCCAGCCCTTGGCCACGCCCCCCTCCATCCCCGCCCTCCCATTGGTTTAAACCCGGCCACGTGACCCGGCGCGGCGCCCACGTGACCCGCGGCCATGTCGCGGTCGGCGCGCTCGGTGAAGGCGCTGCCGGGGGTCCGGCCCGGGCCGGGGGCGGCCCCGAGACCCCTCCGGATGATCATCCCCGCGGGGGGGGCGGCGCCGGGGCCGCCGCTGGGGCCCGTCCTGGGGCAGGTGCGGGGGTTCGGGGGGGTTCCCGAGGGGGTCCCGGGGGGGTTCCCGGTGCCCCCCCCCCCCCCCCCCCCCCCCCCCCCCCCCCCCCC
>NW_020893707.1:768-1026 GCF_003945725.1 Corapipo altera
GGGGCCACGCCCCCGGGCGGGTTTGGCCGGGGGCGCGGGGGGGCGCCCCCCCCCCCCCCCCCCCCCCCCCCCCGGTGTGACCCCAAACCCCCGGTGTGACCCCAAACCCCCGGTGTGACCCCAAACCCCCGGTCCGTTCCCAGCGCGGGGTCCCGATCGGCGCCTTCTGCCAGGACTTCAACGAGCGCACCCGCGACATCAAACCGGGGGTCCCGCTGAGGGTCCGGCTGCTCGTGCACGTGAGTCTGAGGGGGGGGG
>NW_020893708.1:0-1026 GCF_003945725.1 Corapipo altera
CCTTGGCCTTTGTGCTCCACAAAACCAAGGCAGGCTTTGCTCAGCATGGCAGGGGCCTGCCCAGAGCCTTTGTCTGCCTGCACTCCTGGCCTCCAAGGAGCTGCTCCAAGGAGTCCCTGGGGAGGCTTTGTCAGTGCCTGCCCTCAGTGGGGCCCAACACTGCTTCAAGGGACTTGGAGTTTGGCTTCTGACTTCTTCAGCAGCTTCTTCAGTCTTCTCTCAGTACCTGAGGATGATGGACTTGTCTCTAAACACACCATGGAGCTCATTAAAACGCAGAAAAACAATTTCCTTCTCTTCCTTTATTTGTCTTCAAGTCTTCAAGACATCAACAACTAATTAGAGTTGTTTCGTTGTTTAGCTAAGGAGGAAGATTTTAAAATAGAATTCATGGAAAATATATTTTTGATGAAAGGGAGTGATTTCCACAGAGCCTTGGTGTGCAAGAGGGTCAAGGTGCAAAGGATTTGGACACAAAGATAAAGGGGCAAAAGAGATTAGTAGCATTTAATTATTGACCAGTTTAACAGTTATCAAGTGATTCAATAGCATTTGGTACAATTTTAACAGTGACTGAATTAGAGATTCCCAAGAACAACATTCACCCCACAGTCAATTCACCCCCACACCCAGGCAGAGATGTGTGCACACATCAATAGCTGGGTGTAGAAAGGTCCCTCTCCCAAATTCTCCTGCTTGTCAGGGAAACACTGCCACAAATCCCTTTGTGCTTCCCACCAGACAAGGGTCCCAGCTGGAGGAGTGTTTGTGGAGGGGGATCAGAATTGTCCTGGCCATCAGGGACGGTCTTTGGAGTGTTGCAAACTGGAGGGTTCCCGAGCTGGGAGAGGCTGCCAGAGGTGTCCCACTGAGAGGGAGGTGCTGGGGAGCTGCCAGGGCCTCCCTCAGCCCCGCTGGGTGTGGGCTCACAAGGGGACTGGCTTTAGTCATCTGCTGAATTTCCATACCCATCTCAGAAATGACTGGAGTTTCCAAACTATTTGGGAATTGTATCCAAAAGTGTTC
>NW_020893709.1:0-1026 GCF_003945725.1 Corapipo altera
AAAGTCTGGATCCTTTGGCTTCAGGTGAAGTTGGTGGGGCAGCCTGGGAAATTCTTGGGGAGCAAGAGCTTTCTGTGGTGGCACCTTTTATCTGACAGAAATCTTCAGCTAGAGTCTACACTGGAAGTTATTTTGGTCTATGCAGGGCAGGGCTGAAAAAAAGGGAATTAGAAGCCCTTTCCCCAAGAAAGAAAGTCTGGATCCTTTGGTTTGGAGGTGCTTAGGGTGGGGTAGCCTGGGTACGTCTTGGGCAGCAAGAGTTTTCTGTGGTGGCGCCTTTTGTCTGGAAAGAATCTTCATCTGGATTCAGTTTTGGAAATTAGTTAGGTCTATACAAGGCAGGGTGAAAAAAAGGGAATTAGAAGCCCTTTCCTCCAGGAAAGAAAGATTGGATCCTTTGGTTTCAGGTGCAGTTGGTGGGGCAACCTGGGCACTTCTTGGGCAGCAAGATCTTTCTGTGGTGGCACCTTTTGTCTGGCAGGAATCTTCAGTTGGATTCTATCTTGGGAGTTAGTTTGGCATATGAAGGGCAGGGATGATAAAAAAGGAATAAGCAGCCATTTCCCACAGGAAAGAAAGTCTGGATCCTTTGGTTTCAGGTGTAGTTGGTGGGGCAGCCTGGGCACTTCTTGGGCAGCAAAAGCTTTCTGTGGTGGTACCTTTTGTCTGGCAGGAATCTTGATCTGGAGTCTATTTTACAGGAGGTGGGACCGGTCATCGCAGCTCAGGGCTGAAAAAATAGAACAGTAGCTCTTTCCATGAGGAAAAATGACTGGAAGCTTTGGCTTGGAGGTGCTGTTGGTGGGGCAGTCTGGACACTTCTTGGGCAGCAAGAGTTTTCTGTGGTGGCACCTTTTGTCTGGCAGGAATCTTCCTTAGAATTTAATTTTGGGGAGGTGGGATGTGTCATTGCAGCGCAGAGTTGAGAAAAGGGAACAGCAGTTTTTTCCACAAGGAAAAGAAGTCTGGATCCTTTGGTTTGGAGGTGCTGTTGGTGGGGCAGCCTGGGCACTTCTTGGGCAGCAA
>NW_020893710.1:0-1026 GCF_003945725.1 Corapipo altera
AGATGATAAATACAGTTGCCATGGCCACCCCCTTGAGAAGTTTTCCCAGAATTCACTGCCTTTAGACCATGCTGAGTTTCCCTTTCTTTTTTTGTTTTTCTGTGTCCAGGGTGGTGAACTTTCCCAGCAACTGGACACGGAGCCTAGAACAGGCATGCAGCTCGAGGCCCCAAACCAGGCTTTGCCAGAAGAGCTGTCCACTCTGCTTGGGAAGTGTGAACAACTGGAGAAGAGCAAATGTCAGCTGCAAGAAGAGGTGACAAAACTCCACCATCATTTGGAGACTTTGGTGCTGGATGGCAGCCAAAGAGAACAGCGTAAAAGAGAGGTGGCAGAACGAGCTGACCAGGAAAGAAGTCCAAAGCTACAAGACGTCAGCCTCGTTTTGCAAGTAAGTGACTTTCTCCCCAGTGTCCACAGGCACTACGGAAACTTCTCTTGAGGCCATGGGTTTTGGTCTTTTTCTTTTGCTCCTGTATTCTGTGGGTTAGCTTCTGTCTTGGCTGAAGGCAGTGGCAGAAGGCAATCTGGTTGGGCAGGAGTGCTGTCATGGGTGTGGAATGTGCCGGCAGGTCCCTGAATCCAAAGGCTGCCCAAGGCAGATTCCCACTTTGCAGTGCTTGGGGGGATCTCTGTGCACTGCTCTGCTTCTCCCTGCTCATCCTTGAATGGGTTTGGCAACTTGCAGCTGTCATGGCCAGACCTACAGGTGCTGCTTTGTCCTTGGAAGGGGTGAAAGTGCTCAGAAAAGGAGTCACTGAAATTCCAGGGATGGGAGGGCGGGGGTGGAGGTGGGTGATGCTCTTCTTATCTTTGAAGAATCCTTTTGGACATGCCCTGTCCTATAGACCCAGTGTCTCTTCATTAGTAGCTTTGAAGCAGAGGGCTAATCTGGGCTTCTTTGCCAATGAAAACAATTGTTTGCCCTGGTAGCTCCTGGGTTGTGCCTTGATTGCTGCTGGGAGTGAGGAGGCACAGCCGCCTCTCTGAGTAAGGCTGGGCCCTTGAAACTGGGTGTGTGCAATT
>NW_020893711.1:0-1026 GCF_003945725.1 Corapipo altera
AATATTAAAAAAAAAAGCAGATTTTTAGGCAGAACCCCCCGAATTCCATTGAATAAAATTGGGGGTAAAAACCATCATTTTGGGGAGGGCAAAAAAACCCCAAAATTCAAACATCGGTGGAAAAAAAATGACATTTTTAGGCCGAAAACCCTCAAATTTTTGGCTAAAAACCCAACTTTTTAAGGGTTTCCCCCCGAATTAACAGGTGTCACCCCCCCCCAGAGTTTCCCCAGCCCACGAAAGCCCCAAATCTGGGTGTTTTTGCCCCAAAAATGAGAGACTTTTCCCCCACCTCGACGAGTTTCTTGCTGTTCTTCTTGGGGGGCGGCGGCGCCCGCGCGGCTCCGTTGGGGCCCAGTCGGTGCTTCTGGAAGGTCAGTTTGAGCCCCTCCTCCTGGGGGACCCCAAAAAACGCGTCAGGGACCCCGAAATCGGGGGGAAAACACGCGGGGTTGGGGCAAAACCCCCCCATTTTGGGACAAAACCCTCCAATTTTGGGACAAAACCCTCCAATTTTAGAACAAAACCCCCGGTTATGGGGTGAAAAACCCCCAAATTTGGAGAAAAACCCCCCAGTTTTGGGGTGAAATCCCCCAGATTTGGGGTGAAACCCCCCCGGATTTGGGACATAACCCTCGGATTTGGGGCAAAACCCCCCAAATTCGGGGGAAAACACGGCGGTTTGGGGAGAAATAAAACCAAATATTGGGGACAGAAAATCCTCGCGTTTGGGGGAAGGAACCCCCGAAATTTGGAGGAAAAAATAAACTCTGAACTTGAGGAAAAATAACCCCGAATTTTTGGGGGAAAAGGCCCAAGTTTTGGCCAAAAATAATAAAAAAAAAAAAACAAATTTAGGGGGAAATAAAAAAACTCCAAACTCGGGGGAAAAAATAACTTCAAATTTTGAGGGAAAAAACCTCAAATATTGACAGAAAACCCCACATTTTTAGGGGGAGAAAAAAGCACCAACAGTTAAGGAAAAACAACCCCAAATTTTAAGAGGAAAAGTCCCAAATTTTGGCA
>NW_020893712.1:0-1026 GCF_003945725.1 Corapipo altera
CCATTTTCCTGCATTTTTCCCCATTTTTTTCACCATTTTCCTGCATTTTTTCCCATTTTTTTCACCATTTTCCTGCATTTTTTCCCATTTTTTTCACCATTTTCCTGCATTTTTCCCCATTTTTTTCCCCATTTTCCTGCATTTTTTCCCATTTTTTTCACCATTTTCCTGCATTTTTCCCCATTTTTCCCACCATTTTCCTGCATTTTTCCCATTTTTTTCACCATTTTCCCACCTTTTTTCCCATTTTTTTTCCCACCATTTTCTTCCCTTTTTTCCAAATTTTTTCCCACCTTTTCCCACCTTTTTTCCCATTTTTTTCCACCATTTTTCTGCCATTTTCTCACCTTTTTTCCCATTTTCTCCCACCATTTTTCCCATTTTTTTCCCACCCTTTTCCCACGATTCTTCCCATTTTTTTCCCACCATTTTCCCACCCTTTTCCCACGATTTTTCCCGTTTTTTTCCCACTCTTTTCCCACCATTTTTCCCATTTTTTTCGCCATTTTCCCACCATTTTCCCACCATTTTCCCGCCATTTTCCCACCTTTTTTCCCTTTTTTTCCCACCATTTTTCCCATTTTTTCCCACCATTTTCCCACCTTTTTCCCCATTTTTTCCCACCATTTTCCCACCATTTTCCCACTATTTTCCCACTTTATTTCCCACCATTTTTCCCTTTTTTTCCACCTTTTTCTCATCTTTTTTCCCACCATTTTTCCCACCATTTTCCCACCATTTTCCCACCTTTTTTTCCATTTTTCCCACCTTTTTCCCACCATTTTCCCACCCTTTTCCCACCATTTTCCCACCATTTTTCCACCTTTTTTCCCATTTTTTTCCCACCATTTTCCCCCCCTTTTCCCACCTTTTTCCCTGCTCCTGACCTACAGCACCGGGGACCAGGTGCCAATTCCAAGGGATTATTCCCGCTTTTCCCAACTCTTTCATTCCCAACGGAGCCGTTCCGTAATTCCCATTTTTTTTGCCATTTTCCTGCATTTTTTCCCATTTTTTTCCACCATT
>NW_020893713.1:0-1025 GCF_003945725.1 Corapipo altera
ATCAATGGGATTTTTGGGATGCACAGTAAATCCATGTGCTGATCCCTCGGTGAGGACTGTGTGTGACTCCCCTGTGTGACACAATCACTGTTCATTCACCTGGGCGGGGGATTTGGGGAGGATTTGGGGAGGATTTGGCTCGTAAGCAAATTTAGGATGAATGATGAGGTTTTCCAGGAGGGCTCAGACCTACCCAAACTTGGACCCTACTGGAAGGGATTCCTGGTAGATGGATGAGGGCAGGGAAAAGCTGACAGGAACATCTGGATTTCGTTGTGCTGCAGAGGTGTCCAAACTCCACCTAGATCCTGATGCCATCTTGGAATCATGGAATTATCAAGTTTGGAAGAGATTTTTAAGATCATGGGCAGGTGAAGGTCACAAATGCTGATATTTTTTGACAATGATTAAAATGAAGGAAAAATGATGCAATACTGGTGGGGTTTGAGCACAGGTGTGGAAAATTCCATGCCTGCAGGTGAGATAAGGCACTCATCCTTCTGACTGATTTAATGAACTTGTTCCATTTGATGTCAAGGCCAGGTTGGAGCAACCTGGGATAGTGGGAGGTATCCCTGCCCGTGGCAGGGTGGTTGGAATGAAATGATCTTTCAGGTCCCTTCCAACCCAAACTATCCTGGGTTCTATGTTTTATGAACAGGGGGATCACAATAAAATGATCTTTCAGGTCCCTTCCAGCCCAAACCATTCTGGATTCCGTGTTCCTATGAATGTGGGAGTCAGAATGAAATGATCTTTCAGGTCCCTTCCAGCCCAAACCATCCTGGATTCTATGTTTCTATGAACTTGGAGGTCATAATGAGATGATTTTTTGGGTCCCTTCCAACCCAAACCATTCTGGATTCCGTGTTTCTATGAACATAGGGGTCACAATGGAATGATCTTTAAGGTCCCTTCCAAACCAAACCATCCTGGATTCCGTGCTTCTATGAACGTGGGGATCACAATGAAATGATCTTTCAGGTCCCTTCCAACCCAAACTATCCTGGATTCTGTGTTTCTAT
>NW_020893714.1:0-1025 GCF_003945725.1 Corapipo altera
CAGGGCAGCAGGGACCGACCTGAGCTGCCTTTGGTGCCCAGGAACTCCCCCCACACAGCCCCTCTCCTGCCCTGAGGGAGCACCAGAACAGGGGGAGCCCAAAGGCAAGGACTGGAGGAATTCAACAGACACTTTGGGGCCATTTTATGGACATTTTGCACAGACTAAGGGAAGGAGACCTGTGTGTTATAGCAAAGAATGGGAAGGGGGTGGTGGGGAGTGAAGTTGTATTGAGTCGTGTGGGGCCTGGGCATGATGGGACTGGTGTGGAATAAGGGCTGGAATGTGCTGGTTTGGACCGGGGTGGAGTTAATTTTCTTTGCAGGGGCTGGTGTGGGGCTGTGGTTGGGCTTCTGCTGAGCACAGGCTTGAGAACACAGAAGTGGTTTTGTTAGTGCTGAGCTTACCCAGAACCAAGGCCTTTCCTGCCCCTCACACAGACACTCTGGGGAGGGGCTGGGGGTGTGTGAGAGACTGGGAGGGGACACAGCTGGGACAGGTTTGGAGTGATGGAGATTGTTTTCCCAAGTCACCATTCCACGGGATAGGGCCCTGCTCTCCTGGAGGTGCTGAACACCTGCCCAACCGTGGGAAGCAGGGAATGAATCCCCTGTTTTGTTTTGCTCCTGTGTGCAGCTTTTGCTTGTCCTTATTAAAGTGTCTTTATCTCAACCCACGAGTTTTTCAGCTTTTCCCCTCCCAGTTCTCTCCACTCTCCTGCTGGTGGGGGAGTGAGGAGTGGCCAGGAGGGGCTTGGGGGTTGCATAGGGTGAAATCACAACAGCCTTTGTTGGTGTCCAGGGTGGGGCTGGGAGTGTTGGAGGTACCAACAGATGTGTCTGGGATGTGCTGCTGAAATTTGCAGCTGCTGGTGCTGTCTGGGGCTCCTGGTTGTGTCTCAGAGTCTGGGGCTCCTTGGTGGCTGAAACTCCATGTGAACCTGAGCTGAAGGGCCTGTGACGTGAGGGTGAGTCCAGGGTAGAACAGAGACCCCCCTGCAGTTCAGGGAGGAGCCCACACTGGAG
>NW_020893715.1:0-1025 GCF_003945725.1 Corapipo altera
CACGTGGAAAAGGCTTTGTGCTGTCCCTGCTGAGAGGGGATCCTCAGCACAGCCCTGAAGATCTGCACATAGGAGAAAACAATGAAAATGAAACAACCAAATGCTAAAGTAATGGAAATCAAGAGAAGCCCGAGTTCCCTGATGCTGGAGTGTGAGCAGGAGAGCTCGAGGACGTGTGGAATTTCACAGAAGAACTGGCCCAGGGCATTGCCCTGGCACAGGGGCAGGGAAAATGTATTGGCTGTGAGCAGCAGAGCATTGAGAAAGCCAGTGACCCAGGCAGCTGCGTCCATGTGGGCACAAGCTCTGCTGCCCAGGAGGGTCCCGTAGTGCAGGGGTTTGCAGATGGCAACGTAGCGGTCGTAGCACATGATGGTGAGGAGATAATACTCTGCTGAGATGAAGAAGACAAAGAAAAAGAGCTGTGCAGCACATCCTGTGTAGGAGATGGTTGTGGTGTTCCAGAGGGAATTGTGCATGGCTTTGGGGACAGTGGTGCAGATGCAGCCCAGGTCTGTGAGGGAGAGGTTGAGCAGGAAGAAGCCCATGGGGGTGTGCAGGTGGTGGTCGCAGGCTACGGCGCTGAGGATGAGGCCGTTGGCCAGGAGGGCAGCCAGGGAGATGGCCAGGAAGAGCCAGAAGTGCAGGAGCTGCAGCTCCCGCCTGTCTGCGAATGCCAGGAGGAGGAACTGGGCCATGGAGCTGCTGTTGGACATCTGCTGCTTCTTAGCACAGGATCTGTTTCAGAAAAGGAAATGACAGGGAACACTTAAGACAGACCTGGATGAGAAAGCAACTCCATTTCTAAAAGAAATCAATGTGTCAGATGTCACCAAATGCCCTGCCAAGGAGTTAGGTTTGTTCTGCTGCAGTGGGACAAGGAAGTTTTTGGTAGAGCTCTCACACACACAAGGAATGCCAGATGTAACAGACCTTTAATACCAAAGTTCCATCTCTACACCCATGACTCAGAAGAGCTGGGGCTGCAGAGCAGAAGCTTAGTCTGAAGTTAGAATAATTGTACC
>NW_020893716.1:0-359 GCF_003945725.1 Corapipo altera
AAAAAAAAAACCCCAAAAAAGAGGAAAACTGGTGCGTTTTGAGGTCACTGCAGAAAGAAAAAAAAACCCAAAAACTGGGATGTTGTTGGTTTTGGGGACAAAAGGCGCCGCTTTGGGCAACGTGGAGTCAAAACCGTCGTGTCCTGGGTGCGAAAAATGAGGTGAAAATCATGAAAAAATCGGTTTATTGGTTAAAAACGGTGGAAAAATGGTGAAAAAATGGTTGAGAACTGGTGAAAAAATGGTTAAAAAAGCCAAATGTGCTGGTTTGGGTTTGTGTGTGTGAGTGAGGCCCTGGAATATTCGGATTTTTGGGGGGAAAAAGCTGCTTTTTGGGGCAGTTTTGAGGTGAGTATGGG
>NW_020893716.1:459-1025 GCF_003945725.1 Corapipo altera
AAAAAAAAAAATGGTGGTTTTTAGATAAAAAAAAAGGAGTGAAAATGATTAAATGATTGAAGGGATAAAATGGAAAGTAAATGATTGAAAATGAAGGATTTAAAGGAGTAAATGATTAAAAAAAGTGAATTATTGAGAGGAATAAAGTGATTTTAAGGTGCCAAAAGTCACCTCCAGCCTCTGGTCCCGGCAGGAAACAAAAGGCCAAAAAAAAAAACCCCAAAAAAGAGGAAAACTGGTGCGTTTTGAGGTCACTGCAGAAAGAAAAAAAAACCCAAAAACTGGGATGTTGTTGGTTTTGGGGACAAAAGGCGCCGCTTTGGGCAACGTGGAGTCAAAACCGTCGTGTCCTGGGTGCGAAAAATGAGGTGAAAATCATGAAAAAATCGGTTTATTGGTTAAAAACGGTGGAAAAATGGTGAAAAAATGGTTGAGAACTGGTGAAAAAATGGTTAAAAAAGCCAAATGTGCTGGTTTGGGTTTGTGTGTGTGAGTGAGGCCCTGGAATATTCGGATTTTTGGGGGGAAAAAGCTGCTTTTTGGGGCAGTTTTGAGGTGAGTATGGG
>NW_020893717.1:0-1025 GCF_003945725.1 Corapipo altera
TGGCCACACCAAGGCAGGGGGCAAGGTCCTGCAGGTCCCCAGGGACCGTCCCTTGGGACTCACCCCCACCACCCTTCTCTCCTAGGCCATGGCTGACTACCAGGATCTCCGTGAGGAGATTGACAGGATAAAGGCAACACTATCCTTCATGGAAGAGGACATTATGAGGATTAAGGAGACCCTTGCATCGGTGAGCTGCTGACTGGTGTCACCTTAGGCTCTTGTGGGACACTTGAGTGTGACTGCCTGAGCTGGGGATTTGAGCTCGAGCCAGGGATGGGATGTGGGGCCCTGGGTCTGCCCTTGCAGCTGAAGGGCCCTCGTGCTGGGACAACATGAGGTCTGTGCCCTGAGTCTGCCACCACTGCCCTTCTCAGATGAAGAAGATGGAGGATGACATCAGAAAGCTGAGGGCGGATATCGCCAAGTGGAAAGAAGAGACCAATGAGCAGATCACTCAGCAACTGGAGTAAGAGGATGGGAGAGGGTTTTGTACTCTGTAGGGCTGCAAAGAAGCCCAGGGGGCCTGGGAGCATCCTGGTTTGGGGGTAAGGGACATTACCCAAGCAGCGCTAGGGAGGCTAAACCAGCCCCTGCCCCCATCTCGCTGGCCAGGTCTGTGCTGCAGGAGACAAAGTGTGAGCTGAAGAAGATGGAGGAGCAGCAGGAGATGAAGAATTCCATGCTGGAGCAGCTGGTGACTGAGACAGCCAACCAGCTGAATGCTCAGGTGAGGTGCTGGGAGAGCAGTCCCACCACCCACCAGCTCAGTGGAGGGGTCCTGACGGGGTTCCAGCCACATCCCCCAGCTGGATGGGGCCATCGAGCCCCACGGCACCCAGGTCTGTTCACTGCAACCAGTCAGCAGCGTGGAAGGAAATTGAAGCCTTGGTGTAAATGTCCTGTTGACAGTGAGGGGTCCTGGCCACAGGCTGAGTAACACAGATCTGTCCCTGTGGGGAAAACAGACTCCCTTTACTCAGCATCACTCCTGTTCTTCCTCCCTGGAACAGGACCAGCAGCTG
>NW_020893718.1:0-425 GCF_003945725.1 Corapipo altera
CCCCATACCACCCCCTTTGGGCTCCCCAGCACCCCCCAAACCCCCCATACCACCCAGCCCCACCTTCCCCAGAGCCCCCCCGTCGGTTCCTCACCCACCTGGGGCACAGGGCGAGGGGGGTTTTCCGGCCGGGGGGGCTCCGGGTGAGGGGGGTTTGGGGCCGGGGCCCTCGGGGTGCAGCCCGGGGTGCTCTGGGGAGGGGGCTGCGCTGCGGGGTCGGGGCGAGCGCCCGCTCCACTCCTCCAGCCCGCTGGCCGCCGCTGCCGTGGCCGAGCTGCACGTGGCGCTGGCCTTGCGGGGCTGCGGGACACGGGGGGACACGGGGGTCAGCTCGGGGACAGGGGGACACCTCGGGGACAGGGGAGTCACCTCAGGGACAGGGGGACACCTCGGGGACAGGGGGACACCTTGGGGATAGGGGGACA
>NW_020893718.1:525-1025 GCF_003945725.1 Corapipo altera
GGGGACATGGGGACAGGGACATGGGGACATGAGGACATAGGGATGGGTGGGTCACCTCGGGGACAGGGGGGTCACCTCAGGGAGAGGGGGACATGGGGACAGTGGAGTCACCTCGGGGACATGGGGATACCTCAGGGACGGGGGGGTCACCTCATGGACAGGGGGACACGGGGACAGCGGGGTCACCTTGGGCAGGGGGACATGGGGACAGGGGGATGATGGTGATGAGGACACCAGGGGTTGAGTAGGACAGGGATGGGGACACCAGGGGTTGAGGGTGACAGGAATGGGGACACCAGGGGTTGAGGGTGACAGGGATGAGGACACCAGGGGTTGAGGGTGACAGGGATGGGGACACCAGGGGTTGAGGGTGACAGGGACAAGGACACCAGGGGTTGGTGGGGACACCAGGACCCTGTCCCAGGGGTCCCTATCAGGGCTCGGGGGGGGTTTTGGGGTCCCACCTGCCGCGCCTGCTTCTCCTGGTCACGCAGCCACTG
>NW_020893719.1:0-506 GCF_003945725.1 Corapipo altera
GTTAGTTTTGGGACCATTTTAAGTCAGTTTTAGGGTCAGTTTTGGGTCAGGTTTTGAGACTGTTTTAGGTCAGTTTTAGGGTCAGTTTTAGGCTGGTTTAAACCTGGTTTTAGGGGCAGTTTTAGGCTGGTTTAAGCCCAGTTTTAGGGTCAGTTTTGGGTCAGGTTTTGAGACCGTTTTAGGTCAGTTTTAGGGTCAGTTTTAGGCTGGTTTAAGCCTGGGTTTAAGGTCAGTTTTAGGCTGGTTTGAGCCCAGGTTTAGACTCAGTTGTACAGTGGTTTAAGACTGGTTTTAGGGTCGGTTTTAGTGTGGTTTAAAGCTGGTTTTAGGGTCAGATTTTGGGACCACTTTGGGTCAGTTTTAGGGTCAGTTTTGGGTCAGGTTTTGAGACTGTTTTAGGTCAGTTTTAGGGTCAGTTTTAGGGTCAGTTTTAGGCTGGTTTAACCCTGGTTTTAGGGGCAGTTTTAGGCTGGTTTAAGCCCAGTTTTAGGGTCAGTTTTGGGTCA
>NW_020893719.1:606-1025 GCF_003945725.1 Corapipo altera
CCAGGTTTAGGCTCAGTTGTACAGTGGTTTAAGACTGGTTTTAGGGTTGGTTTTAGGGTGGTTTAAAGCTGGTTTTAGGGTCAGATTTTGGGACCACTTTGGGTCGGTTTTAGGGTCAGTTTTGGGTCAGGTTTTGAGACTGTTTTAGGTCAGTTTTAGGGTCAGTTTTAGGCTGGTTTAAGCCTGGGTTTAAGGTCAGTTTTAGGCTGGTTTGAGCCCAGGTTTAGGCTCAGTTGTACAGTGGTTTAAGACTGGTTTTAGGGTCGGTTTTAGGCTGGTTTAAATCCGGTTTTAGGGTCAGATTTTGGGACCATTTTAGGTCGGTTTTAGGGTCAGTTTTGGGTCAGGTTTTGAGACCATTTTAAGTCAGTTTTGGGGTCAGTTTTGGGGTCAGTTTTAGGCTGGTTTAAGCCCAGTTT
>NW_020893720.1:0-412 GCF_003945725.1 Corapipo altera
GCCTGGCCAACCAATTGGACCACAAAACCAAAGATTCCAGGCTTTCTATCCTGCCGAGATGGCCTGTTGTTTCCCGTTTTCAGTCCTGTCTCCCTACTGTCAAACTGACACCCAAAATTGCATACGGCTGAAGATTCCTCCCACAACAAAGGGGCCAACACAGAAAGTTCTTGCTGCCCATGGAGTCTCCAGGGAGACACACTAACTGCAGCACCAGGCCAAAGTTTCCAGGTGTTCTTTCCTGGGGAGAAGGGCTGTTGTTTCCTGTTTTAAGACCTACCTCCCAACTGACAGCCCGACTCCCAAAATTACAGACAAACAAAGATTCCTTCCACACCAAAGGCAACAGAACAGAAAGCTCTTATTGCCCACAGAGTGCCCACCCTGACCCACCAAGTACACCACAAAGCCA
>NW_020893720.1:512-1025 GCF_003945725.1 Corapipo altera
AGGGGCCAGCACAGAAAACTCTTGCTGCCTAAGGAGTCTCCAGTCTCACCCACCAAATGCACAACAAAACCACACTTTCCAGGCTTCCTTTTTTGGGGAGAAGTGCTTTTGTGTCCTGTTTTCACACCTGCCTCCCAACGGACAGCCTGACTCCCAAAATTGCATACGCACGATGATTTCTCTCCAACCAAAGGTGCCAGCACAGAAAGCTCTTGCTGCCCATGGAGTCCCCAGGCTGACAAACCAACTGCACCATAAACCCAAAGCTTCCAGGCTTCCTTTCCTGGAAGTAAAGGTTGTAGTTTCTGTTTTCAGCCGTGCCTCCCAACTGACAGCCCCACTCCCAGAATTGCATCCAAACAAAGATTCCTCCCACACCAAAGTTGCCAGCACAGAAAGTTCTTGCTTCTCATGGAGTCCCCAGGCTGCTCCACCAACTGCCCCACAAAGCCAAAGCTTCCAGGCTTTCTTTCCTGGGGATAACGGCTACTGTTTCCTGTTTTCAGCCCTGTC
>NW_020893721.1:0-1025 GCF_003945725.1 Corapipo altera
CAGCAACAGTTCTGGTTTAAGCTTGTCACCTGATAACAGGGACACACTTCTTCTGCTTAGCACAGAGACTAGGACAGATGCAGTTTAAACTTGAAACGCTGTCTGTTGTTAGGCAGTTTCCTATATTATATCTTTAGATTTTATCTTTCTTTCCACAAAGGTGGAAACTTCTAGCTAGAAACAGTTTATTTATTTTTCTCTGGCAAAAACTACCCCTGTCAAATAAGATATTTTTGAGTTAGGTATTCCACCAAATAAGTCTACCTTAAAGTTTCCTCAACAATCTCAAAAAACCTATCTGTAAAATACAGAAACAACAAAAGAATGTTTACAGAGCTGTTTGAGCAGGAGGGGAGAGGGAAGGTAGAGCAGCTGTGCCCAGCAGCTCCGCCGGAGAATCGCTCCCCCCACACTCTCTGGAATTTTCTTATCACAGGCAGTTGTCAGCAGTTACTTTAAAAACTCTATTTCTCCATTATATTTATGTATGTATTTTTAAAAAAATTTTGGTTATTTTAATGAAACAACTTCAGAAAACAGTTAGTAAGACTATGTTATGAAATCGTAAGACAATTTCTCTGTCCAATCAGAAGGTTACAAAGTTGCAATTTTTACAAAGCAGGAGAGTTTCACTCCTGCTTAGTTGCCAAGCAACAGACCGTCTCTATCATGAGAAATACACACTGGTTTTTTTGTTTGGTTGGTTGGTTTTTTTGTTTTTTTGTTGTTTTTTGGGGTTTTTTTTGTGGGTTTTTTTGTTGTTGTTGTTTGTTTGTTTTTTTGGTTTTTTTTTGTTTTTTTCCTGGCAAGGCTGAATCTTTTCAAGGGAGGGCTTTTTACTTTTCTTTTTCCTTTTTCTCCTGGCAAAGAACTTTGTTTCTTCGCATACACACACACAGTAACAATAATATTGTGAGCTCACAGAAACATTCAACAGACACTAGAGTTAACACAAGAATTAACAGAAACATCGGAAGGCAGCTTTTGCCCCCGTTTTCTTCCCCCTGCGGCAGAGATCGTCTTCT
>NW_020893722.1:0-1025 GCF_003945725.1 Corapipo altera
GGGTCACTTATGGGGGATTTGGGGTCACTTATGGGGCTGGGAGGGGGGTTGGGGGTCATTTATTGGGGGTTTGGGATGGATTATGGGGCAGGGAGGGGGGTTGGGGTTGGTTATGGGGCAGTTTGGGGTCACTTATGGGGGATTTGGGGTCACTTATGGGGCTGGGAGGGGGGTTGGGGGTCATTTATTGGGGGTTTGGGATGGATTATGGGGCAGGGAGGGGGGTTGGGGTTGGTTATGGGGCAGTTTGGGGTCACTTATGGGGCTGAGGTTTGGGGACTTTAGGAGGATATTTAGAGAGTTTTGGGGGTCCCGGGAGGGTCTCTCTGTATTTTGGGGGTTTCTCTGGATTTTTGGGGTCTCCCTGGATTTTTGGGGTCTCTGTGGGTTTTTGGGGGTCTCTGTGGATTTTTGGGGATCTCTGTGGATTTTTGGGGGTCTCTGGGGGTTTTTTGGGGGTCTCTGGGGGTTTTTTGGGGGTCTCTGGGAATTTTTTGGGGGGTCTCTGTGGGTCAGGGTGGATTTTTTGGGGTCTCTGTGGGTTTTTGGGGGGTCTCTGTGGATTTTTGGGGTTTCTCTGGGGTTTTTTGGGGGTCTCTGGGGGTTTTTTGGGGGGTCTCTGTGGGTCAGGGTGGATTTTTGGGGGTCTCTGGGGGTTTTTTGGGGTCTCTGGGGGTTTTTGGGGGTCTCACCCCCCAAATTCCAGCCCTACAGGGTCCGTGGGTGTGTCCTGACGCTGGTGGAGCGAATGGACGAGGAGTTCACCAAGATCATGCAGAACACCGACCCCCACTCCCAGGGTGAGATTTTGGGGGGGATTTTGGGGGGTTCACACCTGGCAGGTGACTCACCTGAGCCCCAGGTGTGTCCAGGTGAGTCTCCAGAGTCCTTGGAACACCTGAAGGAGCAGGTCCAGCATCACCTGGGGGGATCCTGGGGGGTTTCTTTTCGGTCCAGGTGGTACCTGGGGCGGTTCCTGTGGCACAGGTGACTCACCTGAGCCCCAGGTGAGCCCCCAGGTGTGT
>NW_020893723.1:0-1025 GCF_003945725.1 Corapipo altera
GTGGCTGGGCCACGCCCGCTGAGCAACAGACCACGCCCAGTGAACAACAGGCCACACCCACTGAACACCTGAGGGACCACACCCAGGCCACGCCCACCAAGCACCTGAGCAGCCGGGACACGCCCACCGAGCTGCAGGCCACGCCCACTGAGTGCCAAGCCACACCCAGTGAATACCTGAGGGACCAAGCCACGCCCACCACGCACCTGAGGGAGCACGCCTTGACCACACCCACTGCACACCTGAGGGACCACGCCCGGGCCACGCCCAGGGAGCCTCAGGTAGGACGTTGGGGACGCACCTGGGACACACCTGGGGACACACCTGGGACACACCTGGGGACACACCTGGGGACACACCTGGGCACATCTGGGACTCACCTGAGACATTGGGGACACACCTGGGACACACCTGGGACACACCTGGGCACATCTGGGACATTGGGGACACACCTGGGCACATCTGGGACACACCTGGGACACACCTGGGACACACCTGGGGCATTGGGGACACACCTGGGCACATCTGGGACACACTTGGGATACACCTGGGACACACCTGGGGCATTGGGGACACACCTGGGACACACCTGGGACACAGCTGGGACACCTGGGACACACCTGAGCCGTTGTGACCCCGCAGGTGAACGGACACGGTGCCACCAACGGGGACCTTGAGGACACCTGGGGACACCTGGACACCCACGGGGACACCAGAGACACCTGTGGGGACACCCAGGACACCTGTGGGGACAGTTTTGGGGACATCAGGGACACCTGGGGACACCTGGACACCCACGGGGACGCCCAGGACGACCTCGGGGACACTTTTGGGGACACCCAGGACCTGCCCCCTGTGTCCCTGAGACCCCCCAAACGGCCCCACCCGTCCCCAGACCCCCCCAAATCCCGTCCCCAAATGTCCCCAGGGCCCCCCAAACAGCCCCGTTTGTCCCCAAATCCTCCCAAATCCCGTCCCCAAATGTCCCCAGACCCCCCCAAATCCCGTCCCCAAATGTCCCCAGG
>NW_020893724.1:0-1024 GCF_003945725.1 Corapipo altera
TCCTTAAATATTCTTTAAATATCCCATAAATATTCCTTAAATATTCCTTAAATATCCCATAAATATCCCATAAATATCCCATAAATATTCCTTAAATATTCCTTAAATATCCCTTAAATATCCCATAAATATTCCTTAAATATTCCATAAATATTCCTTAAATATTCCTTAAATATCCCATAAATATCCCATAAATATCCCTTAAATATCCCTTAAATATCCCATAAATATTCCTTAAATATTCCTTAAATATTCCATAAATATTCCTTAAATATTCCTTAAATATCCCATAAATATCCCATAAATATTCCTTAAATATTCCTTAAATATCCCATAAATATCCCATAAATATTCCTTAAATATCCCATAAATACTCCTTAAATATTCCTTAAATATTCCAGGTTTTGCCTCGTGTGGAAGAGTTTCCAGGGGAACATTCCCATCAAATCCCTGAAAATGGGATTTTAACTCTCCCAGTTGAGGCTTTGAAGGACAAAGCACTTCCCTCTCCTCCCAGGGACATTCCAGGGGAATCCTGAGGGATTGAACTCCTTGTGGGAATGCCGGAATTCCCCGTGGAATAGGGGGATGAGGGTCCCCCCATGGATTTTCCAGGGGGGATCAGCCAAAGGGAGCGAAGGGAATCATTCCAGTGGCTCTGGATTTGTGCTCCAGAGGCTTGGATTCCACCCTGGAGCTGCAGGGAGGCCTCTGGAATGATGGAATTCCCTCAGGATTCGTTCCTACACCAGGGATTGGCCTGGAAATCCAGGGAATGGGAACGGAAAAAGAGGGAATAACATCCTGTTAGTTCATGGAGTGTCACCCCTGGGAATCAGAGCATTCCAGAGGGTGTGGAGCAGGTCATTCCAGAGGCAACCCGAGGTGGGAAAGAGCCAGGAGAACCAACAGAGAATTCCTGGATGAATTCCCAACGGGAATACTCCTGGTTGAATTCCCAATGGGAACTCTCCTGGATGAATTCCTGACAGAAACACTCCTGGTTGAATTCCTGATGGGAACA
>NW_020893725.1:0-1024 GCF_003945725.1 Corapipo altera
GGAGCCGCAATCCCAAAGAGCCCCGCTCAGCCCGGGGGGCAGATGGGGCTGGAGGGGGTGGGGACACCTGTGTCCCCCCAGCCCCACAAGGCCAACCCCAACCAAGCCTTTGCTCTCCTCCTGCAGCCCATTCAGGCCGGCGGTGTCCAATGTGGGGAGGTAAGTCTGGGAGTTGGGGGCACTCAGTGTGGGAACTGGGGGGTTGTTTGTGCCCCCATCCCTTCCTGGCACTGGGGACACCCCAGTGACCAGTGTTGTCTCCTTGTCTCTCTACAGGCAGGCGGGATCGGCGGCCCGGTGGGTACCAGGGCTTGTACTGGGCCCAGACCCTCCCCTCTGGTGGACACCACCCTCCAGGGCATCCCAGTGCTCCCCAGTCCACCCCTGTGTGCACCGGGGAAGCCCTTCCTCAGAGTCTCCACTCTATTCCCACACACCCCAGTCCACCCCACAACACACACACAGGGCATCATTCCCACACCATTTCTTCCCTTCTTTCTCCTCTAATCCTTCCCCTTTCCCATTGCCCATGACACTTGTGTTCAAAAATCCCCTTCCTTGACCCCTCAGTCCCAAAGACCCTCCCAATCCCTTCCAGTTTTCTCCCCTTCCCCATTTCTCCTGTCCCCACCACTGCCCTGCTTCATTCCCTGTTTCCCCTCCACTGGAATCCCTTCCTCCTCACCCACACCCCCCACAATCCCATCCCTTCCATACCCCAATGTCCATCCTCTGGGATCCCCAATTCTTCTCACTTCACCCTCTTTGGGTCCACTCCTCCTCCCCCCACCCTCCCTGCAGGCCCTGAATTCCCCTGGTTCTCCTTGTCTCCATCCCCACCCTGGTGCCTGCAGGAACAGGGATCCCGGGGGAAACTGGGTGCAGTGGGGCTGGAGGAGCAGAAGGGATTTTCCCCCTCAGACCAGGGCCAACCATGGGCTGGGGGGTCTGGGGAAACCCGTGTCCCTCCCCCAGCTCCACAGGGGCCAATCCTGCTTAAACCTTTGCTCTCCTTCCCCAGCCA
>NW_020893726.1:0-1024 GCF_003945725.1 Corapipo altera
GGTCTTGGGGTGTCAAGGGAGGAACTGGGGACACCAAGAGGGTCTTGGGGACACCAGAGGGGGTCCCAGGACTCACCTGCTCTTGGTGCAGCCCCTCCTTTTCCCCCTCAGGCCCTTTTAACCCTTCCCAAATGTCTCCTAACCCCCGTTTTTCCTTTAATCCCCTCCCTCCATAGATACCTTTGACCCCCCAATGTCCCCAAGACCTCTTTTAACTTCCCTAAAGGCACTCAAAACCCCCAAATCCCCATCCAAACTCCTCAGATCCCCCCAAATCTCCCACAGCCCCCCCTCAAATCACTTCCAACCCCCCCAAAGAGGGATCACCCGGCACCCTGGGACAGGAACACAGTGGGCTGTACTGGGGACACTGGGCTGTACTGGAAGGGCGCTGGGGGGGGGCTCAGGTGTCCCAGGACAACGTGGCCCAGCTCCAGGAGAGATCTGGGGAGCAGTGAGGAGGTACTGGTCTGTACTGGTTTCTATTGGTCTGTCCTGGTCTGTACCCCCAATCCCCAAAGCCCCTCCCCAGCTCCCCCTGGACCCTCCCGGATCCCAAAGCCTCCCAGGCCCCTCCAGGCC
This sequence comes from Corapipo altera, assembly GCF_003945725.1. Classification (NCBI taxonomy): domain Eukaryota; kingdom Metazoa; phylum Chordata; class Aves; order Passeriformes; family Pipridae; genus Corapipo; species Corapipo altera. The sequence goes on from NW_020893726.1 coordinate 583, forward strand.
CCTGAGTTGGTCCTGCTGCCCCTTGAGCATCTGCAGCTGCTGCAGAACCAGGCATTTCTTTGCTCCCCACACACCCAGAATGGAATCTGGAGGCAGCAGGATGTGCACAGTGCTCCCATTTCCTACAGTGCAAAGGGGCTGCAGGGAATGATTCCCCTGCTCTTGCAAATCTGCCAAAACCTGCAGGGCACACAAGTGGGAGCTTCAGGAATTTGCTGGCCTTGGGAGTGGAGCTCACAGGGTATTGAGAGGAACATATTCCTCAAATACAATCTCTCTGCATACACAATATCTGTCTGGACAGGCAGATAAAGCAATAATCAGATATATTCTGTATCATATATATGGCACATATTCTATAGAATCCATCCTTAGCTATTGTTTGATGTATCTATAAGATCTTACACATAATAAGCAATAACAAGGCAAGTGTCCTCCTTAG
>NW_020893727.1:0-1024 GCF_003945725.1 Corapipo altera
ATCTCATCCTCCTCTCTGACGTCCCATCATCCCTGTGACATCACATCTTTCTCTGTGAAATCCTCATGTCCTTGGCTTCCCAGAGTCCTTCAGTAGCTAAACGAGGTTGGAGGGAACGAAACTGAGCAGGAGGTCTCTGTCCTGTTGTCCTGGTTTTGCCTGGGATAATGGACTGGTTTACAGTCACTGCCCACAACAGGGACTTGTCTCAGCACAGAATCAGGGAATCATGGACTAGTTTGAGTGGGAAGGGACCTTAAAGCTCATCCTGTGCCACCCCCTGCCATGGGCAGGGACACCTTCCACTAGCCCAGGTTACTCCAAGCCCCATCCAGCCTGGCCTTGAACACTTCCAGGGATCCAGGGGCAGCCACAGTTTCTCAGGGAAACCTGTGCCAGGGCCTCCCCCCTCACAGGGAAAACTTTCTTCCCAATATCCCTCCAAGCCTGCCCTCTGTCAGTGGGAAGCCATTCCCTATTCTCCCATCCCTACAGGTCCTTTTCCAAAATCTCTCGGCAGCTCTCTGGGAGCCCCTCGAGACACTGGAAGGGGCTCTAAGGCCTCTCTGGAGCCTTCTCTTCTCCAGGCTGAACAAGCCCAATTGTCTCAGCCTGTCCCCAGAGCAGAGGGGCTCCAGCCCTCAGAGCAACTTTATGGTCTCCTCTGGATCCACTCCAACAGGTCTATTCCTCCTGATCTGGGCCCCCAGAGCTGGAGGCAGCACTGCAGGTGGGGTCTCACCCGAGGGCAGCAGAAGGGCACATTCCCCTCCTCCCCTGCCCCAGGATGAGCCCCGCACACGGGGGGTTTCCGGGCTGGTTCGTGTCTCATTTGTCACCCACCAGCACCCCCAGAGCCCTCTCCCAGCAGGGACTTCCATCCCTTCCTCCCCCAGCCTGCACCGATCCTGGGGGTTGCCCTGACCCGGCTGCACCACCTTGGTCTTGTCCAACCTCAGCAGATTCCGGTGTGTGCTGGGAAACGGGGGGAAGGGGAATTCACCCGACTCTTGGAGATTTGTTT
>NW_020893728.1:0-1024 GCF_003945725.1 Corapipo altera
CTCCCAAAATTGCGTATGGACGAAGATTCCTCCCACAACAAACGGGCCAGTACAGAAAGTTCTTGCAGTCCATGGAGTCCCCAGGGAGACACACTAACTGCAGCACCAGGTCAAAGTTTCCAGGAGTTCTTTCCTGGGGAGAAGGGCTGTTGTTTCCTGTTTTAAGACCTACCTCCCAACTGGCAGTCCGACTCCCAAAATTACATACAAACAAAGATTCCTTCCATACCAAAGGCAACAGAAGAGAAAGTTCATGCTGCCCACAGAGTGCTCACCGTGACCCACCAAGTACACCACAAAGCCAAAGATTCCAGGCTTTCTTTCCTGCCGAGAAGGCCTGTTGTTTCCTGTTTTCAGTCCTGCCTCCCAACTGTCAAACTGACTCCCAAAATTGCATATGGACGAAGATTCCTCCCACAACAAAGGTGCCAGCACAGAAAGCTCTTGCTGCCTAAGGAGTCTCCAGTCTCACCCACCAAATGCATGACCAAACCACACTTTCCAGGTTTCCTTGTTTGGGGAGAAGTGCTTTTGGGTCCTGTTTTCACACCTGCCTCCCATCTGCCAACCTGACTCTCAAAACTGCATACGCACAATGATTTCTCTCCAACCAAAGGTGCCAGCACAGAAAGATCTAGCTGCCCATGTAATCCCTAGGCTGACAAACCAACTGCACCATAAGCCCAAAGCTTCCAGGCCTTATTTCCTGGAAGTAAAGGTTGTAGTTTCTGTTTTCAGTCGTGCCTCCCAACTGACAACCCGACTCCCAGAATTGCATCCTGTCATGGTTTGAGATAGCCCCAAAATCCAATTCCCTAGCTCCATCCCCCCTCCCACATCTCAACCTAATGTGAGATGGGTTTTTTTTTTCAGACAAAACACAACCAGACTCAGAATGGGGGAAAGGGAATATATTACAATGACTGTACAAATAAATACTATAACACATTATACACACGATCACAACTATCTCTACCATGACATATAGTATTTACAAAGGATCAGATCTCTTCTCCCCTCCAAA
>NW_020893729.1:0-275 GCF_003945725.1 Corapipo altera
TCCCAGTGTGTCCCAGTCCATCCCAGTGTATCCCAGTCCATCCCAGTGTGTCCCAGTCCATCCCAGTCCATCCCAGTCTATCCCAGTTCATCCCAGTCTATCCCAGTCCATCCCAGTCCATCCCAGTTTATCCCAGTCCATCCCAGTCCATCCCAGTTTATCCCACTATGCCCCAGTCCATCCCAGTCCATCCCAGTCCATCCCAGTTTATCCCAGTCCATCCCAGTCTATCCCACTATGTCCCAGTCCATCTCAGCCCATCCCAGTCTATCCCA
>NW_020893729.1:375-649 GCF_003945725.1 Corapipo altera
ATCCCAGTCCATCCCAGTTTATCCCAGTCCATCCCAATCCATCCCAGTCCATCCCAGTCCATCCCAGTCCATCCCAGTTTATCCCAGCCCATCCCAGTCCATCCCAGTTTATCCCAGTCCATCCCAGTTTATCCCAGTCCATCCCAGTCCATCCCAGTCCATCCCAGTCTATCCCAGTCCATCCCAGTTCATCCCAGTCCATCCCAGTCCATCCCAGTTTATCCCAATCCATCCCAGTCCATCTCAGCCCATCCCAGTTTATCCCAGTCCATCC
>NW_020893729.1:749-1024 GCF_003945725.1 Corapipo altera
TCCCAGTGTGTCCCAGTCCATCCCAGTGTATCCCAGTCCATCCCAGTGTGTCCCAGTCCATCCCAGTCCATCCCAGTCTATCCCAGTTCATCCCAGTCTATCCCAGTCCATCCCAGTCCATCCCAGTTTATCCCAGTCCATCCCAGTCCATCCCAGTTTATCCCACTATGCCCCAGTCCATCCCAGTCCATCCCAGTCCATCCCAGTTTATCCCAGTCCATCCCAGTCTATCCCACTATGTCCCAGTCCATCTCAGCCCATCCCAGTCTATCCCA
>NW_020893730.1:0-270 GCF_003945725.1 Corapipo altera
CCAAAATATGGGGAGACCCCGAAACGTGGGGAGACCCCAAAATATGGGGAGACCCCAAAATGTGGGGAGACCCCTAAATGTGGGGAGACCCCTAAATATGGGGAGACCCCAAAATGTGGGGAGACCCCTAAATGTGGGGAGACCCCTAAATATGGGGAGACCCCAAAATATGGGGAGACCCCGAAACGTGGGGAGACCCCAAAATATGGAGAGGCCCCAAAACATGGGGAGACCCCAAAACGTGGGGAGACCCCAAAATATGGGGAGACC
>NW_020893730.1:370-654 GCF_003945725.1 Corapipo altera
GGGCTGAAATCACGGGGGGACCCCGAAATATGGGGGGGACCCCAAAATATGGAGAGGCCCCAAAACATGGGGAGACCCCAAAATGTGGGGAGACCCCAAAATACGGAGGGAGGGGTTCTGAAATCACGGGGAGACCCCAAAACACGGGGGAGACCCCAAAACCGGGAGTGGGAGACCAAAAACACGGGGGGAGACCCCAAAACTGGGGGTAGGACCCCAAAACCAGGGTGGGGACCCTAAAACCAGGGGGTGAGGACCCCAAAACCAGGGCGGGGGGACCCCAA
>NW_020893730.1:754-1024 GCF_003945725.1 Corapipo altera
CCAAAATATGGGGAGACCCCGAAACGTGGGGAGACCCCAAAATATGGGGAGACCCCAAAATGTGGGGAGACCCCTAAATGTGGGGAGACCCCTAAATATGGGGAGACCCCAAAATGTGGGGAGACCCCTAAATGTGGGGAGACCCCTAAATATGGGGAGACCCCAAAATATGGGGAGACCCCGAAACGTGGGGAGACCCCAAAATATGGAGAGGCCCCAAAACATGGGGAGACCCCAAAACGTGGGGAGACCCCAAAATATGGGGAGACC
>NW_020893731.1:0-1024 GCF_003945725.1 Corapipo altera
ATCCCTGGAAGTGTCCAAGGCCAGGCTGGACGGGGCTTGGAGTAACCTGGGCTAGTGGAAGGTGTCCCTGCCGATGCCAGGGGGTGGCACGGGATGAGCTTTAAGGTCCCTTCCCACCCAAACCAATCCATGATTCCCTGATTCTGTGCTGAGACAAGTCCCTGTTGTGGGCAATGACTGTAAACCAGTCCATTATCCCAGTCAAAACCAGGAAAACAGGACAGAGACCTCCTGCTGAGTTTCCTTCCCTCCAACCTCGTGTAGCTACTGAGGGACTCTGGGAAGCCGAGGACATGAGGATTTCACAGAGAAGGATGTGATGTCCCAGGGATGATGTGACGTCAGAGAGGAGGATGAGATGTCACAGAGAGGATGTGATGTCACGGGGAGAATGTGATGTCTCAGAAGGAGATGTGGTGTCACAGAGAGGATATGAAGGATGTGATGTCACAGGGATGATGTGATGTCTCAGTGGAGGATGTGATGTCACAGAAAGGATGTGAGGGATGTGAAGTCACAGAGGAGGATGGGATGTCATAGAGGATGGATGTGATCTCACAAGATGAATGTGATGTCACTTGAAGGATGTGATGTCTCAGAGGAGGATGTCATGTCACAGAGGAGGATGTGATGTCACACATGAGGATGTGATGTCACAGCAAGAATGTGAAGGATGTGATGTCACAGAGGAGAACGTGATGTCACAGTGGAGGACGTGATGTCACAGAGGAGGATGTGATGTCACAGGGACAATGTGATGCCACAGAGGCGGATGTGATGTCGCAGATGATGATTTGATGTCACAGGAAAGAATGTGAATGATGTGTTGTCACAGAGGAGGATGTGAGCACAGCAGACATGGGATGTCATATGTCAGATGTTACGTCATATAGGACCCTTGATGTCACAACAGGAGCTTGATTTCTTGGAGAGGATGTGATGTCACATGAAAGATGTCATGTCAAAGGGGAAGATGGGATGTCATAGAGGAAGATGTGATGTCACAGGAAGGATGTGAATGATG
>NW_020893732.1:0-223 GCF_003945725.1 Corapipo altera
TTGGGGACACGGATCCAGGTGTCCCCAAGCCCCTCCAGGTGTCCCCAGTGTCCCTCCAGGTGTCCCCATGTCCCTCCTGTGTCCCTGTGTCCCCTTGGGGACACTGGGGACCCTTTGGGGACACAGACCCAGGTGTCCCCCTGCCCCTGCTCTGTCCCCATGGCCCTTGGGGACACGGATCCAGGTGTCCCCATGTCCCCTTAGACCCCTTGGGGACATGGAT
>NW_020893732.1:233-1023 GCF_003945725.1 Corapipo altera
CCCTTGGGGACATGGATCCAGGTGTCCCCATGTCCCTCCAGGTGTCCCCATGTCCCCTCTGTGTCCCCATGGCCCTTGGGGACAGAGATCCAGGTGTCTCCAAGCCCCTCCAGATGTCCCCATGTCCCCTCTGTGTCCCTGTGTCCCTTGGGGACACGGATCCAGGTGTCCCCATGTCCCCTTAGACCCCTTGGGGACATGGATCCAGGTGTCCCCATGTCCCCTCTGTGTCCCTGTGTCCCTTGGGGACATGGATCCAGGTGTCCCCATGTCCCTCCAGGTGTCCCCATGTCCCTCCAGATGTCCTCATGTCCCTGCCTTGTCCCCATGTCCCCTTGGGGACAATGGGGACCCTTTGGGGACACGGATCCAGGTGTCCCCATGTCACTCCTGGTGCCACCCCATCCCTCCCATGTCCCCTTGGGGACACTGGGCACCCTTTGGGGACACAAATCCAGGTGTCCCCAAGCCCCTCCAGGTGTCCCCATGTCCCTCCTGTGTCCCTGTGTCCCCTTGGGGACACCGGGGACCCTTTGGGGACATGGATCCAGGTGTCCCCATGTCCCTCCTGGTGTCACCCCATCCCTCCTGTGTCCCCCTGTGGACACCGGAGACCCCCTTGGGGACACAGACCCAGGTGTCCCCAAGTCCCCCCTGTGTCCCCATGGTCCTTGGGGACACGGATCCAGGGTGTCCCCAAGCCCCTCTAGATGTCCCCATGTCCCCTCTGTGTCCCTGTGTCCCTTGGGGACACGGATCCAGGTGTCCCCAAGCCCCTCCAGGTGTCCCC
>NW_020893733.1:0-1023 GCF_003945725.1 Corapipo altera
CAGACTCCCTTTGGTTCCATGAGGTGCTGCAGGGTCACAGTGTCCCCATTATTCCATGAGGTTCCACCATGTCCCAGGGTTCCTTTGGTTCCTTGGGATTCCACAGTGCCAAAACACCCTGGTTCTTATCCTTCCAACATTTGTGGACCCATTCTGTCCCTGCCTGGGATGGAGCACCATTGTGTTTGTGCAGGAATGGATCCCTGGCCATCCTGCCACTGCCCCAATTGAATGCTGCAGAAACGTCACTGCAGGCCCGACCCTGGATGCAGGAACAGTCTGGGAACTCCAGGCCTGCTGACATTCAGCAGAGCCAGTCGGGGTCCCAAAGAGCACAACTGATTGCCTGTTGAAGGGATTGAAAACATTCAAGTGCCAGCGAGAGGAGGCTGCTCTGTGCCCTTGGTGGCACCAACAGAGCAGGAAGGTGGTCCAGGACAGTTGTCCCCCCTCAGCCTCTCTCCCCAGCCATTGCCAGCACTGACTGCTCAGCCCAGAGTTAGGGGTGAGTTTTGCTGTGACCCCCTCCATCCTCCTGCTGGGCTCAGGGCCTGTGCCAGGGCCACGGCCAGCCCTGCCCGGCCTCTCTGCTGGCCCAGAGCCCGGCAGAGCCTGGAGCAGGGCTGTCTGTGAGGCCCCACAGGGGACACGGCCTCTCCAGGAGCTTGGAGAGGGGCTGAACAGGAAGGTCCTGGGTGCCCAAGGCCAAGGACTGCCCTGGGCATCCCATCAGAGGGGCCCTTCCCCACCCTGAGTGCTCCTGTGCTGGGCTGGGCCTGCCCAGGGGGCTGTGGGACCAGCTGGGAGGCAGCGGGGCACAAAGGGGCCATGGAGCTGCTGCCAGGGGGGGACAGCAAGGCCAGGGACAGACAAGGGATTGCTGGGCATGGCCTGGGCTGTGCAGGGGGACTGTGGGAAAGGCAAAGCTCCCCTGGAGTTGGGGGCTGCAGGAAAAGCCCAGAGCCCAAAGAGCCTCAAGGGCTGTGTTGGACACCAAGGCTGCAGGAGGGAAATGCAGGGCTG
>NW_020893734.1:0-1023 GCF_003945725.1 Corapipo altera
CCCACCCACAAGTCCAAGATCGTCGAGTTCCTGCAGTCCTACGACGAGATCACCGCCATGGTCAGAGGGCTCGGGGCGGGAGAAGGGTTAGGGGGGGTGCTCGGGGGGCTTGGGAGTCAACTGGCGTTGGTTGGAGTCAACCACAGTCAATCGACATGGTTTTGGGGTCAACCGTTGGTTTACGTGGGTTTTGGGGTCATCCACTGGTTTATGTGGGTTTTGGGGTCAACCGTTGGTTTACGTGGGTTTTGGGGCCGACCACCATGAATTGACGTGGTTTTGGGGTCAACCACCATCAGTTGATGTGGTTTTGGGGTCAACCATCATCAGTTGATGTGGTTTTGGGGTCAACCACCATCAGTTGATGTGGTTTTGGGGTCAACCATTAGTTTACGTGGTTTTGGGGGTCCACCATTGTTTTGGGGTCAACCATCATCGATCTGATGTAGTTTTGGGGTCCCACCAAGGATTCAACATAGTTTTGGGGTCCCACCACCACTTTTAGGTAGTTTTGGGGTCCCACCAAGGATCCGACGTAGTTTTGGGGTCCCACCACCAATTTTACACACTTTTGGGGTCCCACCAAGGATTTTACGTAGTTTAGGGTTCCACCACCAATTTCACGTAGTTCTGGAGTCCCACCAAGGGTTTTAGGTAGTTTTGGGGTCCCACCAAGGGTTTTAGGTAGTTTTGGGGTCCCACCAAGGACCTGACATAACTTTGGGGTCCCACCAAGGATTTCACATAGTTCTGGGGTCCCACCACCACTTTTAGGTAGTTTTGGGGTCCCGTCACCGCTTTTAGGTAGTTTTGGGGTCCCACCAAGGATCTGACATAACTTTGGGGTCCCACCAAGGGTTTTACGTAGTTCTGGGGTCCCACCACCACTTTTAGGTAATTTTGGGGTACCACCAAGGATCTGACATAACTTTGGGGTCCCACCAAGGGTCCGACGCGGTTTTGGGGTCCCACCACCGGTTCGACACAGTTCTGGGGTCCCGCCGAGGGTTCTCACGCGGCCCT
>NW_020893735.1:0-1022 GCF_003945725.1 Corapipo altera
CAGGATGGCAGTGCTGCTGCAGAGGTCAGCTCTGTGCCAGCAGTGCCTGTGGCTGTCCCCGCCTGCAGTCCCTGGACAGTCCTGCAGCAGGACTGGCACCGACTGCCAGAGCACCGAGGCCTCCAACAACCCAGGGCTCTGCAGGACAGTGTGGAAGGGAAGGGAGAGGAGGCCAGGCAGGAGAAGGGCTGCTGCTCCCTGGCAGTGCTGCTCTGCTGGGACTCTTTTCTGGCCCAGCTCTGCACAGAGGCTCCGACCCTGCAGCTGCAGAAAAGTCAGAGAGAAAAGATGTGAGGCAAACAAGCCAATGCAGAGTTCTTTATTTGGTATTTAGGCACACAGTGAGTACAATTGCCAATTTGTACAGCCTGTGGGCCAGGCTAGAAAGGCAAACACTGAATTAAAAATTGTGTTTAAATTTTTTTTGTTGTGAATAAATTCACACAAAAATAACACCCCTCCCAGGAGCAAAAAATAGAGAAGATATGGTGGGTCTTTAATGAAGTCCATAACAGGATTGGTTTTCAATGAGGTCCATAACATGCAGAAGAAGGAGAGTTTCTTGCTTCTGAAAAACACCCAGTTATGATTTTCCTCAGGGCATCCTTGATCTCCTGGTTCCTGAGGCTGTAGATGAGTGGGTTCAGTGTTGGAGGAACCACCAAGTACAGAACTGACAGGGCCAGATCCAGGGATGGGAAGGAGATGGAGGGGGGCTTCAGGTAAGTAAAGAAACCAGTGCTGATAAACAGCGAGACCACAGCCAGGTGAGGGAGGCACGTGGAAAAGGCTTTGTGCCGTCCCTGCTCAGAGGGGATTCTCAACACAACCCTAAAAATCTGCATATAGGAGAAAACAATGAAAACAAAACAACAAAATACTAAAGAGCAACTAACCACAATAAGCCAAATTTCCCTGATGCTGGAGTGTGAGCAGGAGAGCTTGAGGATGTGTGGGAGTTCACAGAAAAACTGGCCCAGGGCATTGCCCTGGCACAGGGGCAGGGAAAATGTATTGGCTGT
>NW_020893736.1:0-1022 GCF_003945725.1 Corapipo altera
GTGCTGCAGTTGGTGGGTCAGGCTGGGCACTCTACGGGCAGTCCTAGCTTTCTTTGCTGGCACCTTTGGTCTTTGAGGAATCTTCGTCCGTATGCCATTTTGGGATTGGAGCTGGCAGTCGTGAGACAGGGCTGAAAACAGGAAACAGCAGTCATTATCCCCAGGAAAGAAAGCCTGGAAGCTTTGACTTTGTGGGGCAGTTGGTGGAGCAGCCTGGGGACTCCATGAGAGGCAAGAGTTTTCTGTACTGGCAACTTTGGTGTGGGAGGAATCTTTGATTGCATGCAATTCTGGGAGTCAGGCTGTCAGTTGGGAGGCACGACTGAAAACAGAAACTACAACCTTTACTTCCAGGAAAGGAAGCCTGGATGCTTTGGGTTTATGGTGCAGTTGGTTTGTCAGCCTGGGGACTCCATGGGCAGCAAGAGCTTTCTGTGCTGGCACCTTTGGTTGGAGAGAAATCATCGTCCGTATGCTATTTTGGGAGTCAGGCTGTCAGTTGGGAGGCAGGTCTGAAAACAAGACACAAAAGCACTTCTCCCCAAAAAAGGAAGCCTGGAAAGTGTGGTTTTGTGGTGTACTTGGTGGGTCAGGGTGGGCACTCTGTGGGCAGCAAGAACTTTCTTTTCTGTGCCTTTGGTGTGGAAGGAATCTTTGTTTGTATGTACTTTTGGGAGTGGAGCTCTCAGTTGGGAGGTAGGTCTTAAAACAGGAAACAACAGTCCTAATCCAAAGGAAAGAACACCTGGAAACTTTGACCTGGTGTTGCAACTAGTGTGTCTCCCTGGGGACTCCATGGGCAGCAAGAGCTTTCTGTGCTGACCCCTTTGTTGTGGGCGGAATCTTCGTGCGTCTGCAATTTTGGATGTAGGGCTGGCATTTGGGAGGCAAGGTTGAAACCAGGAAACAGCAACCTTCTCCTCTGGAAAGAAAGCCTACAAACTTTGGCTTTGTGGTGCAGTTGGTTGGCCAGGCTGGGCACTCCATGAGCAGCAAGAACTTTCTGTCATGGTCTCTTTGCT
>NW_020893737.1:0-1022 GCF_003945725.1 Corapipo altera
TGGGAATTCTTGGGAAGTGGCTGGGAATGCTTGGGAATAGATTGGATTGCTGGGAATGATCTGGGATTCCTCGGGAAGGAGCTGGGATTGCTGGGAAGGAGCTGGGAATTCTTGGGAAGGAGCTGGGAATGCTTGGGAATGATCTGGGATTGCTGGGAAGGAGCTGGGAATTCTTGGGAAGGAGCTGGGATTGCTCGGGAATGAGTTGAGATTTTTTGGGAAGGAGCTGGGATTTCTGAGAAGGAGCTGGGATTGCTGGGAAGGAGTTGAGATTTCTTGGGAATGATCTTGGATTTTTTGGGAAGGAGCTGGGATTTCTTGGGAAGGAACTGGGATTGCTTGGGAATGATCTGGCATTCCTTGGGAAGGAGCTGGGATTCCTTGGGAAGGAGCTGGGATTCCTTGGGAAGGAGTTTGGATTCCTTGGGAAGGAGCTGGGATTCCTTGGGAAGGAGCTGGGATTGCTTGGGAATGATCTGGGATTTCTTGGGAAGGAGCTGGGATTGCTGGGAAGGAGTTTGGATTGCTTGGGAATGAGTTGGGATTGCTGGGAAGGAGTTGAGATTTTTTTGGGAAGGAGTTGGGATTTTTTGGGAATTAGCTGGGATTTTGGGAATGATCTGGGATTTCTTGGGAATGACCTGGGATTGCTCAGGAATGATCTGGGATTTCTTGGGAATGACCTGGGATTGCTCAGGAATGATCTGGGATTGCTTGGGAAGGAATTGAGATTCCTTGGGAAGGAGCTGGGAATGCTTGGGAGTAGATTGGGTTGCTGGGAATGATCTGGGATTGCTTGGGAAGGAGCTGGCATTCCTTGGGAAGGAGCTGGGATTTTTTTGGGAAGGAGTTTGGATTCTTGGGAAGGAGCTGGGATTTCTTGGGAAGGAGCTGGGATTTCTTGGGAATGAGCTGGGATTTCTCAGGAATGAGCTGGGATTGCTGGGAAGGAGCTGGGATTCCTTGGGAAGGAGCTGGGAATTCTTGGGAAGTGGCTGGGAATGCTTGGGAATAGATTGGAT
>NW_020893738.1:0-1022 GCF_003945725.1 Corapipo altera
TGTTGGCATTTTGGGTGTTATCATCTCTATCTCTCATCTACAGCAATATGGCATAAAGACAACCTTTAGGGAAAATGCATAAGGGAGAGAAAGGAAAGACCGGATAAGTGTGAGTAAGGGAAAGCAAAGCTGAGAGTGGAAAGTTGTCTATAGTCACTGCCCACGGGTCAGAGATGGAACTTGGGAGTTTCAGTTCCAATGTCTGTCAGTTGAAGTGGTGGCCTTGATCCGTTGGGGGTGGGGGAGGGAAGCCCCCACACTCCAAGAAGTTATGAGTTATTATATCCATGGATGGTGTCCTGGACCATGCCACGAACCCCCAACATCTCCTGGGCCTGCGCAGAGTTCCCGTGAGGGGCCTGGGAAAAGGGTTTTTCCTGCCTTTCAAGGTTGGCGGGGTAGGGGATGGGCTTTGATGGGCCATCAGAGGTCTAATGCAAAAGTCCTGCAGAAGCCTGCAAGAGTCCCTTGGCAATCCTAGAGTGCATAAATCATGAACTGTTTCAGTCTCTGACACCACCCCGTGATTTATGCATTCAATAATTTTTCTTCTGTGGTCGTTCACTGTGAATCTTTTTTGTGAGTGGTGCCTTTTGTGTAGTGGACAGAAAGAGAGAAGAGTAAAGAAAAGGAAGAGAGAGCACAAATCCTTTTCCAAATGCGATGCAATTCCCAGAAAAAAACCAAACCTTACAGTAAAATCATAAGCATATGGGACATAGCAGAATCCCAATAGCTACAATCAAATTTCCTAACATTAACAAAGTTACAAACATCAGGATTTAATACTGACACAAATCTAATTTTCATTAGCCACTGTCTCCACCCTGTGAGTAATCAGGGTATCCTTTAATGCATGGTGGGTGTGAGGGATTCTATAATAATGTGTCTGTTAGAGGGGCCAATGTGTCTTGAAATTGGACCTGAAATTACACATCAGTTCTTCTGCAAATACATTGAGTTACTTGGGAGCTGGTACAAGGCTTTCTTATGTTCTCTTCAGGTAACACTTTCTTTTGTTT
>NW_020893739.1:0-1022 GCF_003945725.1 Corapipo altera
GGGACACCAGGGGACAGCAGGGGACACCGAGGGACAGCAGCCAGCGCGGTGCCAGGTCCAGCCCGTTGTGCCCGGTTGTCCCCAGGCCCCGGCGGGTCCCGCTCTCGGTGCCCACGGCAGGGCCCAGGGGACGGATCCGCCTGTGGCACCGGCACAAAACCGCCCCAAAACTGCCCCAAAACGGCTCCAAAACCACCCCAAAACTGCCCCAAAACGGCTCCAAAACCACCCCAAAAAATGCCCCAAAACTGCCCCAAAACAGCTCCAAAAACCACCCCGAAACTGCCCCAAAGCTGCTAAAAAACCACCCCAAAAAGTGCCCCAAAAACGCCCCAAAACTGCTTCAAAACGGCTCCAGAACCATCCAAAAAATGCCCCAAAACGGCCCCAAAACGGCTCCAGAGCAAAGAGGGCACGTGAGGGGGGCACAGGAGGGGGGCACACGTGTGAACACACGAGGGGGGCACAGGAGGGGGGTACACGTGTGAACACACGAGGGGGACACACAGACACGCTTCCACACGCCCAGGATGGGGCCCTGAGGGTGCCGCGTGTGCACACGCGTGTGCCAGGCGTGAGGCCGCGGGCGCGCACACGCGTGTGCTGCCTTTGCACGTGTGTGTGTGCAGCGTGGGGGCAAGGGGAGCACACGGATGTCCAGGGGAGCACACGCGTGTGCAAGGGGAGCACACATGTGCAAGGGGAGCACATACATGTGAAGAGGAAGCACATACGTGTACAGCACATATGTGCAGGGGAGCACACGCTGGTCAGACGATGCACATGCGTGTGCAGGGCAGCACATACGAGTGCAGGGGGTGCACACACGTGTGCAGAGGCAGCACACACCTGCAAGGGGAGCACACATGCGTACAGAGGAGCACACACATGTGCAGGGGGATCACATGCGTGTGCAGGAGACGCACACGTGAGTTCAGGGGGTGCACACACATGTGTAGGGGCGCACACACGTGTGCAGAGGCAACACACGCATGTACAGAGGATGCAGGGGGTGCACATAC
>NW_020893740.1:0-453 GCF_003945725.1 Corapipo altera
ATCGTCTCATATGTAAAATATATATATATATACATATATATTTCCTATAGCTTTGGCTGCTTGGTTTTTTTTTTTTTTATTCCCACTTTTCCCTCTCTGGGAGGCGGGTCCTTGTTGTCGAGTTTTGGGGACTTGGCGGGAAGCCAGCTCGAAACTTGTACAGAGACACACTAACTGCAGCACCAGGCCAAAGTTTCCAGGTGTTCTTTCCTGGGGAGAAGGGCTGTTGTTTCCTGTTTTAAGACCTACCTCCCAACTGACAGCCCCACTCCCAAAAGTACATACAAACAAAGATTCCTTCCACACCAAAGGCAACAGAACAGAAAGTTCTTGCTGCCTACACAGTGCCCACCCCGACCCACCAAGTCCACCACAAAACCAAAGATTCCAGGTTTTCTTTCCTGCCCATAAGGGCTGTTGTTTCCCGTTTTCAGTCCTGCCTCCCAACTGTCA
>NW_020893740.1:553-1022 GCF_003945725.1 Corapipo altera
TGACAAACCAACTGCACCATAAACCCAAAGTTTCCAAGCTTCCTTTCCTGGAAGTAAAGGTTGTACTTTCTGTTTTCAGCCGTGCCTCCCAACTGACAGCCCGACTCCCAGAATTGCAGCCAAACAAAGATTCCTCCCACACCAAAGTTGCCAGCACAGAAAGCTCTTGCTTCTCATGGAGTCCCCAGGTTGTTCCACCAACTGCCCCACAAAGTCAAAGGTTGCAGGCTTTCTTTCCTGGGGATAACGGCTGCTGTTTCCTGTTTTCAACCCTGTCTCACAACTGCCAGCTCGAATCCCAGAATGGCATACGGACGAAGATTCCGCGAAGACCAAAGGTGCCAGCAAAGAAAGCAAGGACTGCCTGTAGAGTGCCCAACCTGACCCACCAACTGCACCACAAAGTCAAAGCTTGTAGGCTATCTTTGCTGGGGATAACGGTTGCTGTTTCTTGTTTTCAACCTTGCCT
>NW_020893741.1:0-1022 GCF_003945725.1 Corapipo altera
ACCAGAAACTCACCCAAATCTCCCCAAAAAATGAACACAAACTCACCGAAATCTCCCCAAAAAATGACCACAAACTCACAAAAAACTCCCTAAAAACTGACCACAAACTCACCCAAATCTCCCCAAAAAATGACCCAAAACTCACCCAAATCTCCCCAAAAAATAACCACAAACTCACCTAAATCTCCCCAAATAATGACCCAAAACTCACCCAAATTTCCCAAAAATTGACCACAAACTCACCCAAATCTCCCCAAAAAATGACCACAAAATCAAACTAATCTACCCAAAAATTGACCACAAACTCAAACTAATCTCCCCAAAAAATGACCACAAACTCACATAAATACTCCAAAAACTGACCAGTAACTCGCATAAATCTCCCCAAAAAACGACCAAAAACTCTTCCAAATCTCCCCAAAAAATGACCACAAACTCATCCAAATTTTGGGGAGATTTGGGTGATTTTGTGGTCATTTTTCGGTGAGATTTGGGTGAGTTTGTGCTCATTTTTTGGGGAGATTTGGGTGAATTTGTTGTCAGTTTTTAGGGAGTTATTTGTGAGATTGTTGTCATTTTTTGGGCAGATTTGGGAGAGTTTGTGGTCACTTTTTGGGGAGATTAGTTTGACTTTGTGGTCATTTTTTGAGGAGATTTATGTGAGTTTTTGGTCATTTTTTGGAGAGGTTTCGGTGAGTTTGTGTTCATATTTTGGGGAGAGTAGTTAGAGTTTCAGGTCATTGTTTGGGGAGATTTGGGTGAGTTTGTGGTCCTTTTTTGGGGAGATTTGGGTGAGTTTGTGGTCATTTTTTGGGGAGATTTCGGAGAGTTTGTTTTCAGTTTTTAGTGAGTTTTTTGTAAGTTTTGGGAGTTTCTTGGGAGATTTATGTGAGTTTGTGGTCATTTTTTGGGGAGATTTTGGTGAGTTTTGGGTCATTTTTTGGGGAGACTTGGGTGAGTTTGTGGCCAGTTATTCGGACGTTTTTTGTGAGTTTGTGGTCATTTTTTGGGGAGATTTGTGT
>NW_020893742.1:0-1022 GCF_003945725.1 Corapipo altera
TGGGATTTTATTGGGATTTTATTGGGATTTTATTGGGATTTGGGGTATTTTTCGCGGGATTTGGGGTGTTTTTAATGGGATTTTCGTGGGATTTTTCATGGGATTTGGGGTATTTTAATGGGATTTGGGGTATTTTTAATGGGATTTTATTGGGATTTTAATGGGATTTTCATGGGATTTGGGGTATTTTACTGGGATTTTAATGGGATTTTTGCTATTTTTCACGGGATTTGGGGGATTTTTAATGGGATTTTAACGGGATTTGGGGTGTTTTTAATGGGATTTGGAATATTTTTAATGGGATTTGGGGGGTTTTTAACGGGATTTGGGGGATTTTTCATGGGATTTGGGGGTATTTTTGATGGAATTTGGGGGATTTTTAACGGGATTTTGGGGGGATTTGGGGTGTTTTTCATGGGATTTGGGGGATTTTTATTGGGATTTTAATGGGATTTTAATGGGATTTTCGGTATTTTTAACAGGATTTGGGGCATTTTTAATGGGATTTGGGGTGTTTTTAATGGGATTTTCGGGGGATTTGGGGTGTTTTTAACGGGATTTGGGGGATTTTAATGGGATTTGGGGTGTTTTAATGGGATTTTATTGGGATTTTATTGGGATTTTATTGGGATTTGGGGTGTTTTTAACGGAATTTGGGGTGTTTTTAATGGGATTTTAGTGGGATTTTCATGGGATTTGGGGTATTTTATTGGGATTTGGGGTGTTTTTAATGGGATTTGGGGTGTTTTTAATGGGATTTTCATGGGATTTTCATGGGATTTAGGGTATTTTAATGGGATTTTATTGGGATTTTATTGGGATTTGGGGTGTTTTTAACGGAATTTCGAGTATTTTAATGGGATTTTATTGGGATTTTATTGGGATTTTATTGGGATTTTATTGGGATTTAGAATATTTTTGATGGGATTTGGGGTATTTTTAATGGGATTTTAGTGGGATTTTCATGGGATTTTCGCTATTTTTCACGGGATTTGGGGGATTTTTAATGGGATTTTAACGGG
>NW_020893743.1:0-1022 GCF_003945725.1 Corapipo altera
AACTTTGGTTCCTTGTGGCTAGTGCGTGTTTAGCATTTGGTTGTCTTGTTTTCATTGTTTTCTCCTATGTGCAGATCTTCAGGGCTGTGCTGAGGATCCCCTCTCAGCAGGGACGGCACAAAGCCTTTTCCACGTGCCTCCCTCACCTGGCTGTGGTCTCCCTCTTTGTCAGCACTGCAACATTTTCCTATCTGAAGCCCCCCTCCATCTCCTCCCCATCCCTGGATCTGGCCCTGTCAGTTCTGTACTCAGTGGTGCCTCCAACACTGAACCCCCTCATCTACAGCCTCAGGAACCAGGAGCTCAAGGATGCCCTGAGAAAAATGATGACTGGATGCTTTTCAGGAGCATTAACGTGCCTGTTTTCTGGTGTGTAGCATTCAGAATGGGACTCACGAATGGCCCAACCTTCCTCTTCACATTTTTCCTGGAGGTCATCTGTTTCTTCTTGCAATAATTTTTTCTGCAATTAAATATTAATATGCATCTGCCTTCTAATTTAGTGTCTACCCATTGAAGTTGGCCCAGAGATGTATAAAGGATGAATTGTACTCTCTGAGTATTTAAACAAAATAAAGGACCCTGCAGTGCCTTCTTTGTCCAAGACCCTTCTTCTCAGATGTTCCTAAAGGACAGCAACACTGCAGGACAGGGTGTATTTGCAAAGGGGAAGGGGACAATAATCCCAGCCCAGCAGCACTGCCAGGGAGCAGCAGTGCTTGGTCTTTGCAGAGCTGCTCTCTTGCCACATCCACACCATCCTGCTGAGCCCCTTTCTCACTGTAAGACCTGAGTGCTCTCTGAGCACAGTCCTGGGGGGTGGAAGCCCTTGTAGCACAGGCAGGGACAGGCCCTGGGAACTTGTGAAGCAGAGCTGGGCTCCCTTCCAGCATCTCCAGGATGCTGTGGGATCTTCTGAGGCCACTGCATGGACTGGGTCACTTCTTCTGTCACCATGCTCCAGGGCTGCAACTCTCCTGCAGTGTCACCATGACACTCCTGCTCTCTGCTTTCCAGGTTCC
>NW_020893744.1:0-1021 GCF_003945725.1 Corapipo altera
ATTCATCACTGGAGGGGTGTAGCCCAAAACTGTGTATTCTATAGCCTTCCATGCCATTTCCCAGAAACTGTTACCAGTAGAGGCCTGTGAAATAAGAAGATGTTCCTGCCCTCATACCCTTCTATGGAATTCCCCGTTCTGAGGGAAGGACTGAGCATCCTCATACCCTTTTATGGAATTCCCCGCTCTGAGGGAAGGACTGAGCATCCTTTTATGGAATTCCCCACTCTGAGGGAAGGACTGAGCATTCCTGCCTGAACTGGAGATTATATAAACTTGGAGTTTCGGAACCTTTTCACCACTCGTGGGATCCAGAGGAAGACTGCAGCTCGCCGCTCTCAACCAGACTGAGACCACCACCCTCAACTGGACTGCAATCACCACTTTTGACCAGACTGCAACAGCTCTCCCACCAGCAGGTTTTTCCCCTCTCCCTTTACTTTGGACTCGGAGGGGGGCCCAAGGAACACCACTTTGTTAATGCCCCAGGGTGCTGGGTTATGCATTTGGGTTTTGTGGGTTAAGATCAATTGTTTGTCTGTATAACCGTACTTATTGTATTATTTTATTAAACTGTTATTCTGACTTGTAATCTCTCTTTTGAGTTGAGTTCATTTTCCCTGCTGGTTAACTTTTAAACCAACACAGTTTTGGCGCCCAACGTGGGGCAGAGAGAGAGAAGTCAGAATCACAATTTCATTTTAAGCATTTGTCTATTTGGATATAGAAACTCCCTGATCACCATGTTGTTTGATGCATTCACGTGGATGTTGTATCTGAGCCTGTTCATATTTCCACAAATGGGGTACTATTTGCCTGTTTTGATGCTCTCTTTAAGACCAGGGAGAGGGATCCAAATTGCTTTATTAGTATACTATGTCTATGTCATCATAACATCAGAAGCAATGAGTTTCATTGTAAATGTGTATTCAGTCCTGTTTGCCTGTCCTGGTTTGGGTTGTTACCTCTTGAGTCTCATTAAAAATCGCACCCAGCCCTTTGGGGGAACAGGGGGGAATGG
>NW_020893745.1:0-1021 GCF_003945725.1 Corapipo altera
CCCCCAGACCCCTGTGCCCCCCCTTAAACTGCTACCATGGCCCCCCCAAACCACCCCCATGATGCCCCCAGTGCAGCCCCACGGCCCCCCAGAGCGATGCTGTGGCCCCCAGGGCCATACTGGGGCTGGAGAACATGTTGTCGAACTCGATGATCAGGTCGTCGTCGCGGTCGAAGCGCTCGAAGCGCACGAGGGGCGACGCGTTCATGTCGGGATAGTCCTCGTCCAGCTCCATCTCAGAGCCATCGTCATCATCCTCCTCCTCCTCCCCCTCCTCGCCCTCCTCGTCATCCTGGGGGGGAGGGGGGAAGGTCAGCAGGGACCCCCAAACCAGGAACGGGGCACCCCGGCCCAAAACAGGGGAACCCCGACCTGGAATGGGGGAGTCTTGCCCCAAAATAGCAACCCCGGATCCAAAATGGGGGCACTCCAACCCTAAATACCCCTTCAAATCCGAAACAGGGGTACCCTGACCCAAAATTGGGTACCCTGACCCCAAATGACTGACACCTCTGACCCAAAACACAGGTACAGTCGGAACCCAGGTGTGTGAGGGGGGTCCCAGGTGTGTGAGGAGGGTGTCAGATGTACAGTGGTGTCCCAGGTGTCCCTGTCTCACCTGATCATCCTCATCCTCTTCCTCCTCCTCCTCCTCCTCGTCCTGGCTGTCATCCTCGTCCTCGTTGCTGCCACTGCTGTCCTCCTCCTGCGTGTGCTCCTCCTCGTCCTCAGGGTCCAGGATGTTCATGGAGTCTTTGGGAGGGGGCAGAGGGGGATGGGTCACACCCTGGCACCTCATAAACCCCCCCTGAACCCCCAAATTTGGGGTGGGGGTCCCACCTTCCCGGTTGGCCTGGAGGGTGGAGGCCTGGCTGAGGTTGGAGGGGGCCTCGTCCATCAGAACGTCTTCCTGTGACTCATCCTCTCCTGAGCGGCTCACTGGCGGGGGGGGTCACATCATCAGGGGGGTCCCCTGATGTTTGGGGGGTCCCTGGTGCCCAGGACACCCCGGTTTGGGGGG
>NW_020893746.1:0-1021 GCF_003945725.1 Corapipo altera
CCCTCCCAGTTCCCCCGCTGGGCGTGTCCATCTCGGTGTCCCCGCGGGAGCCCCGCCCAGGCCACGCCCTCACCCTCACCTGCCTGGCCGGCCCCGCCCACCCCGCGCCCGAGCTCACCTGGCTCCGCCCCGGCCACGCCCCGTGAGTCCCAGTGCTCCCAGTAACCTCCCAGTAACCACCAGTAACCCCCCTGTTACCCCTCCCAGTGCTCCCAGTAACCCCACCCAGTGATCCCAGTAACCCCTCCCAGTGCTCCCAGTAACCACCAGTAACCCCCCAGTGCTCCCAGTAACCACCAGTAACCCCCCAATGACTCCTCCCAGTGCTCCCAGTAACCACCAGTAACCCCTTCCATTCTTCCCAGTAACCACCAGTAACCTCCCAGTAACCCCCCAGTGCTCCCAGTGACCCCTCCTAGTGCTCCCAGTAACCACCAGTAACCTCCCAATGACCCCTCCCAGTGCTCCCAGTGCTCCCAGTAACCACCAGTAACCCCTCCCATTGTTCCCAGTAACCACCAGTAACCCCCCAGTAACCACCAGTAACCTCCCAGTGACCCCTCCCAGTGCTCCCAGTAACCCCCCGTAACCCCCCCGTTCCCCCCAGAACCCCCCCGAAACCTCCCAATGACCCCTCCCAGTGCTCCCAGTGCCACCAGTAACCCGCCAGTGCTCCCAGTAACCACCAGTAACCCGCCAGTGCTCCCAGTGACCCCTCCCAGTGCTCCCAGTAACGCCCCAGTAACCCCCCAGTGCTCCCAGTGACCTCCCAGTTCTCCCAGTAACCACCAGTAACCCGCCAGTGCTCCCAGTGACCCCTCCCAGTGCTCCCAGTAATGACCAGTAACCTCCCAGTGACCCCTCCCAGTGCACCCAGTAACCACCAGTAACCCCTCCCATTGTTCCCAGTAACGACCAGTAACCTCCCAGTAACCCCCCAGTGCTCCCAGTGCTCCCAGTAACCACCAGTAACCACCAGTAACCTCCCAGTGACCCCTCCCAGTGCTCCCAGTAACCACCA
>NW_020893747.1:0-410 GCF_003945725.1 Corapipo altera
TGTGGTGCAGTTCGTGGGTCAGACTTGGCACTCTACGGACAGTACTATCTTTCTTTGCTGACACCTTTGGTCTTCGAGGAATCTTCGTCGGTATGCAATTTTGGGATTCAAGCTGGCAGTTGTGAGACAGGGCTGAAAACAGGAAACAGCAGGCGTTATCCCCAGGAAAGAAAGTCTGGAAGTTTTTGCTTTGTGGTGCAGTTGGTTTGTCTGCCTGGGGACTCCATGAGAAGCAAGAGCTTTCTGTGCTGGCAACTTTCCTGTGGGAGGAACCTTTCTTCGTATGCAGTTCTGGGAGTCGGACTGTCAGTTGGCAGGCACGGTTTAAAACAGAAAATGCAACCTTTACTTCCAGGAAAGGAAGCCGGGAAGCTTTGGTTTTATGGTGCAGTTGGTTTGTCAGCCTGGGG
>NW_020893747.1:510-1021 GCF_003945725.1 Corapipo altera
CATGAGAAGCAAGAGCTTTCTGTGCTGGCAACTTTCCTGTGGGAGGAGTCTTTCTTCGTATGCAATTCTGGGAGTCGGACTGTCAGTTGGCAGGCACGGTTGAATACAGAAAATGCAACCTTTACTTCCAGGAAAGGAAACCGGGAAGTTTTGGTTTTATGGTGCAGTTTGTTTGTCAGCCTGGGGAGTCCTTAGGCAACAAGAGCTTTCTGTGCTGACACCTTTGTTGTGGGGGGAATCTTCAGCCGTATGCAATTTTGGGAGTCAGTTTGACAGTTGGGAGGCAGGACTGAAAATAGGAAACAACAGCCCTTATGGGCAGGAAAGAAAGCCTGGAATCTATGACTTTGTGGTGTACTTGGTGGGTCAGGGTGGGCACTCTGTGGGCAGCAAGAGCTTTCTGTTCTGTTGCCTTTGGTGTGGAAGGAATCTTTGTTTGTATGTAATTTTGGGATTCGGGCTGTCAGCTGGGAGGTAGGTCTTCAAACAGGAAACAACAGCCCTTCTCCCC
>NW_020893748.1:0-1021 GCF_003945725.1 Corapipo altera
CCCTCCAAAATGGCGCCCGGGCCCCACCCTCTGCAGCGATTGGCTGGACACGCCCTCCGGATGTGACATCATCAGAGGCGGCCATCTTGGATGGGGTGGCGTGATTGCTGGCAGCCATCTTGGATGTGACGCCAGAGTCGGCCATCTGGGATCCGGTGACATCAGCGGCTGAGGCCATCTTGGAAGTTATGATGTCATCGATGGCGGCCATCTCGACTTCAGTGACGTCAGAGCCGGCGACCATCTTTAACCCGATGACGTCAGCGGTGGTGGCCATCTTGACCCTCAGGGGACACACCCAGCCGGCAGCCATCTTGAGGCTGATGGACACTTGACCCGGCGGCCATCTTTGATTGTGTGGAGGTCAGAGTAGGCCGCCATCTTGACTCCTGGTGGCCATCTTGACTTCTGGTAGCCATCTTGAAGATATCGGAGTTGGCGGCCATCTTGACTCCTGGTGGCCATCTTGACTCCCGGCAGCCATCTTGAAGACATGGGAGTTGGCGGCCATTTTGTCTCCTCGTAGCCATTTTATCTCCCAGCACACATCTGGACTCTTGGCAGCCTTCTTGAGACGGTGAGGAAACCTGGCGGCCATCTTGACTCCCAGCAGCCTTTTGGATTTGCGGCGGCCATCTTGACTCTTGGTGGCCATTTTGACTCCCAGCAGACATCTTGAAGACGATGGAACTGGCGGCCATCTTGACTCCTGGTGGCCATGTTGACTTCCGGCAGACATCTTATCTCTTGGTAACCATCTTGAAGACATTGCAGCTGGTGGCCATCTTGATTCCCAGTAGCCATCTTGACACCTGGTAGCCATCTTGAAGATATTGCAGTTGGTGGCCACCTTGACTCCCGGGAGCCATCTTGACTGCTGGCAGCCATCTTAAAGACATTGGAGTTGGTGGCCATCTTGACACTTGACGGTTATCTTGAAGACATTAGAACTGGCAGCGACTTTGTCTCTTGATGGTCATCTTGACTCCTGGTGGCCATCTTGACTCCCAGCAGACATCTT
>NW_020893749.1:0-1020 GCF_003945725.1 Corapipo altera
CCAACCTCATCCAACCTGACCTTGAACACTTCCAGGGATGAGGCATCCACAAATTCTCTGGGCAAGCTGTGCCAGGGCCTCCCCATCCTCACAGGGAAGAATTCCTTCCTAATATTACATTTAAAATGTCAACAGGGAATTTCTGATAATCAGCCATTTGCTGATGCACTTCAATATTCTCTCTCATCGAGCCCTTTGGTTTTGTCCTTTTGAAATAAAAATATCTGGGAGGTTCAGAAGGTTTTAGAGGAAAAACTGTCAGATTTTCAGTGTCAATTTATGTCTTGTTTCTGCAGGACCTGGTGGGTTTGCTGACTGAGACCCACACAAGATGCTCAAACCAGAGCTGTATCCGATTAAATAAATACACAGACTTCATAAAACACAGGGAAAAATGTTTGTATTCATCCTTAAACATTTATCCCTGGTCCTTTGGCTCACAGTAGCTGCACTGTCACCACCCAGAAACTTCAAACTTCCTATTTTCTTCCTGCCACTCTACTGAAAAATCATGGAATTACTCCCTTCTCGATATTTATTCCATCACGTGGAGAATGAGACCCAATATCCCTCTCTGGAAATACAAGTGTAACCCAGTCCTGGCTCCTGCTGGAGCAATTCCCTTCCTCCTGCTTTATCAAGATGATTTGCAAGTGTTGTCAGCTGGCTAAGGGAACCCTCAGGAACCTGTTCTCTGCTACAGGTTTTATTTTGCAAGGTGGGTTGTGTTTGTCCTGTAGAGCCATCTGGTGTATAATCGTGGCAGGATGTGGCAGAAAAGGTGCTGCAAAATAAAAACAGACCAGCCAAGAAAGGAAATTTGGAGGATTTCTCACGTCCTTGTTTTTTGGGAGAATAAGGAAACCTGGTTTAGCCAAGAGCTGTTGGAAATGGGAAGCTGACAGGGACAGCAGTGGGAAAGGCTGGTTGAGGAATCTCAGCATCCCTGATTTGGATACCTTTGGAAATGATTAATAAACAAATCTATGCCTGGTTGGAGCTTGTTTTCTGATATAAAAA
>NW_020893750.1:0-1020 GCF_003945725.1 Corapipo altera
CTTTGGCTTGTGTTGATTATGATTGAGGAGCTAGAGAGTAAAAAGTGTGAAGAGTGAGGTAATGCAAGTGTGGTGTAACTTCAGTGCTATTAATGCATCATTAAACAAATTAAATCTTTAAATGGGGCAAATTCCCCAGAATTCTCTTTGATGAATACCAACATTAGGAATTTGCCTTTCTTATTGCTGCACATCCTGACAGTAAATACACCCAGGACTGGAAGTGGACATTAAATCTGCTCTCAGATATGGAATTTTAGATGAACTGTGGTTAAAGCAGGCCAGGATTCAATGAGCACCACATTTCCTTTTATTGCTTCACCCGTGCTCCTGCCATTCTGGGGATATCTTTTAATAAATTATTTCCAGGACTATCAAAAGAGTGCTGCTTGAAAAGTGCAGGATTCATTTGGGGAGGAACACAGGGGGTACATTTCCTGGAAATAATTTATTAAAAGATATCCCCAGAATGGCAGGAGCACGGGTGAAGCAATAAAAGGAAATGTGGTGCTCATTGAATCCTGGCCTGCTTTAACCACAGTTCATCTAAAATTCCATATCTGAGAGCAGATTTAATGTCCACTTCCAGTCCTGGGTGTATTTACTGTCAGGATGTGCAGCAATAAGAAAGGCAAATTCCTAATGTTGGTATTCATCAAAGAGAATTCTGGGGAATTTGCCCCATTTAAAGATTTAATTTGTTTAATGATGCATTAATAGCACTGAAGTTACACCACACTTGCATTACCTCACTCTTCACACTTTTTACTCTCTAGCTCCTCAATCATAATCAACACAAGCCAAAGGAAAGCAGTACATTTAACATGGAAATGAGACAAAATATGGGGATTTTTTACTATGTACTAAGTAGTGGAAATTTTTTATTGGATGCTGAACTTTGGCTTGTGTTGATTATGATTGAGGAGCTAGAGAGTAAAAAGTGTGAAGAGTGAGGTAATGCAAGTGTGGTGTAACTTCAGTGCTATTAATGCATCATTAAACAAATTAAATCTTTAAATG
>NW_020893751.1:0-1020 GCF_003945725.1 Corapipo altera
CTTTGGCTTGTGTTGATTATGATTGAGGAGCTAGAGAGTAAAAAGTGTGAAGAGTGAGGTAATGCAAGTGTGGTGTAACTTCAGTGCTATTAATGCATCATTAAACAAATTAAATCTTTAAATGGGGCAAATTCCCCAGAATTCTCTTTGATGAATACCAACATTAGGAATTTGCCTTTCTTATTGCTGCACATCCTGACAATAAATAGACCCAGGACTGGAAGTGGACATTAAATCTGCTCTCAGATATGGAATTTTAGATGAACTGTGGTTAAAGCAGGCCAGGATTCAATGAGCACCACATTTCCTTTTATTGCTTCACCCGTGCTCCTGCCATTCTGGGGATATCTTTTAATAAATTATTTCCAGGACTATCAAAAGAGTGCTGCTTGAAAAGTGCAGGATTCATTTGGGGAGGAACACAGGGGGTACATTTCCTGGAAATAATTTATTAAAAGATATCCCCAGAATGGCAGGAGCACGGGTGAAGCAATAAAAGGAAATGTGGTGCTCATTGAATCCTGGCCTGCTTTAACCACAGTTCATCTAAAATTCCATATCTGAGAGCAGATTTAATGTCCACTTCCAGTCCTGGGTGTATTTACTGTCAGGATGTGCAGCAATAAGAAAGGCAAATTCCTAATGTTGGTATTCATCAAAGAGAATTCTGGGGAATTTGCCCCATTTAAAGATTTAATTTGTTTAATGATGCATTAATAGCACTGAAGTTACACCACACTTGCATTACCTCACTCTTCACACTTTTTACTCTCTAGCTCCTCAATCATAATCAACACAAGCCAAAGGAAAGCAGTACATTTAACATGGAAATGAGACAAAATATGGGGATTTTTTACTATGTACTAAGTAGTGGAAATTTTTTATTGGATGCTGAACTTTGGCTTGTGTTGATTATGATTGAGGAGCTAGAGAGTAAAAAGTGTGAAGAGTGAGGTAATGCAAGTGTGGTGTAACTTCAGTGCTATTAATGCATCATTAAACAAATTAAATCTTTAAATG
>NW_020893752.1:0-1020 GCF_003945725.1 Corapipo altera
CCATGGGCAGGGACACCTTCCACGCCAGGCAGGCAGGGAAGCTCTTTCCTAAGAGCTGCTGTGTCCCTGGTGCTGGTGGTGGCCTCTGAGGATGCCACTGGCACCTGGAACAGCGTTTTGGGGGGAGTCAGTGGTTTGCAGGGGCCAGGATTGGAAATGGGCATGGAAGTGGTTGAGGGGGTGAAGCCACAGCCTGGCTGAAGGTCACTGGATGTCTCCCCCATGGGAGACAGCCCTTCTGGGGGGTTCTTCTTCCTCTCCACCTCTTCATTCCTCCATAAACCTTGTCCTGTGTTTCCTTTCCTCCCCCCCAGAGAGGAGAAGAAAAGCACCGTGGAGAACGGGGACCTGGAGAAGGAGAAGGTGAGTGTGGTGGGACTGTGACACAGGGAGCTCCCTGTCCGGCCGCCCCCGGGGCTTTTGGGGTGCGAGGGGCACAGGAGGGCACCCCAAAACTCCTACTGGAGGAGGTGGGGGCTCCTCCTCGTCCTACCTGGTGGCCTCAGTGCCGTCTCCCCCCGACCCCAGAGCAACGGGCTGCGGTTCCTGCGCTGTCCCGCGGCCATGACCGTCATGCACCTCGCCAAGTTCCTCCGCAACAAGATGGATGTTCCCAGCAAGTACAAGGTGAGGGGATCCCCGGGACTCTCTGGGGGTGTCTGGGGGGTGTCTGGGATCTGCTCATTTCACCGTGCCCTGGTGGGCTCGGAGGGGCCGGTGCTGGTTTGGCCTCCCCGTGTTGCAGCCCCCGCTGCCGGTGCCGTGTTCTGCTGCCCCCAGACAGCTTTGCTCTGCCATCCTTTCCCTGGGGCTGCATCCATCCTTTTCCTGGGGCTGCATCCATCCTTTTCCTGGGGCTGCATCCATCCTTTCCTTGGGGCTGCATCCATCCCTTCCCTGGGACAGGATCCATCCTTTCCCTGGGGCTGCATCCATCCTTTCCTTGGGGCTGCATCCATCCTTTCCCTTGGCAGGATCCATCCTTTCCCTGGGGCTGCCTCCATCCTTTCCCTGGGGCTG
>NW_020893753.1:0-1020 GCF_003945725.1 Corapipo altera
CTCCTGGGATTTCAAATATATCAGGATATCCTGGAGATAAAGGCTCCCCAGGTCTAGATGGAGTGCCAGGTAATTCATGTCTTGTTCCCCTCAAACAACAATAAAATATTAAGTACAAGGTTGTGCCCTCAGACTACAATAGAAGATTAAGTACTGGGTTAACAACAGCAGTCATTGTTATTTCTGTCTCGATTAATTAAAACAGTCCTATTAAATACAACATTAAAGTGTATGAATAATTGTTGGACAGAACTAATGGTACATAAGATAATAGCCACAGACCTCAGATTTCAAAGTAGTAGATTAGCATAATGCTTCTGAAAATTCTTAAGAGAATTCTGGATTATTAAATCTGCTATTTGCATGAAAATCAAACCTATCAGGACAACCCGGAGGAACTGCCTTTTGCTTTCAAGAGGTCTGTTGCTATTATCTTATGTACCATTAGTTCTGTCCAACAATTATTCATACACTTTAATGTTGTATTTAATAGGACTGTTTTAATTAATCGAGACAGAAATAACAATGACTGCTGTTGTTAACCCAGTACTTAATCTTCTATTGTAGTCTGAGGGCACAACCTTGTACTTAATATTTTATTGTTGTTTGAGGGGAACAAGACATGAATTACCTGGCACTCCATCTAGACCTGGGGAGCCTTTATCTCCAGGATATCCTGATATATTTGAAATCCCAGGAGGCCCTGGAAATCCTTCCTGCCCAGGAATACCAAACGGTCCAGGGACTCCTGGGATTTCAAATATATCAGGATATCCTGGAGATAAAGGCTCCCCAGGTCTAGATGGAGTGCCAGGTAATTCATGTCTTGTTCCCCTCAAACAACAATAAAATATTAAGTACAAGGTTGTGCCCTCAGACTACAATAGAAGATTAAGTACTGGGTTAACAACAGCAGTCATTGTTATTTCTGTCTCGATTAATTAAAACAGTCCTATTAAATACAACATTAAAGTGTATGAATAATTGTTGGACAGAACTAATGGTACATAAGATAATAGC
>NW_020893754.1:0-1020 GCF_003945725.1 Corapipo altera
CCCCCCCCCCCCCCCCTTTTAATTCTGGCCGGCCTCTCGCCGGCGGAGCGGCGGGCAGAGCAGTTCCTCGCAGCGAGCCCTAAGAGTAATAACTGTTTGCTAATTGTAAAATCCTTATCCAGGATGAGGTTTGGGCAAACAATTTGTAGGGCTGTAATTACATTGTAAAAGTGTTTCGGGCTCCGGATTGCGCTGAATTAAGCTCATAAAGGCCCGGTGAGGACGCTGAAAAAGGGCCTTTTGGGGTTTTTTTTCCCCGCTAACTTCTTCTTTTTTTCGGGGAGGAGGGGGTGAAGGAAAAAAAGGATGGGGAGAGGAAGAGAAGCATCCCTGGGAGTTGAGTCGAAGCAACCCCCTGCAAGGGACCGCTGCGGTGGGGAATCGTTCCCGAGCGCCGTTCCCGGGGGAAATCAACAGGGAGATGAACCCCACGCGCGCCGCTCGGTTGGGGGGGTGGGGGGGGGGAGAGTCAGTGTATGAAAACGGCTCTTACCTGAGAGGTCTGTATTTCCCTCGCCGGGATAAAAGGCCGGTTCCTAGCGGAAAGGGGGCGGGAGGGAGGAAAGGAGGGAGTGGGGTAGATCATCGAAACGGGTTTCCCCGAAGTTTGAGACGTGGCGGCCCCCGGGGCTCCGGCAGCAGCGGAGCAGCGTCCCCGAGGGTTTTAGCGGGGGGACACCCCTGTCACTCCCCCCGTATCCTCCCGGGGGCCGGGGGGTTCCCCCTCTTCCCGCAGGGGAGATGCGATAGTGCCGGGGGGCAGCTCTCCTCGCAGGGCTCCCGCAGGTACGGGAGGAAGGGGCACGGCGAGTTGTCCGCTCCCGCACCGGCGGGGCTGCGGGAAAGGGAGGGATGGCTGTGCTTTGGGGACGCGAGGCAGCGGGACCCCCGGCTCGGCGGGTGGAGGCACCGGCGCGGCGGGCGGGGGGAGGAGGGCAGAACAGCACGGCCGCGGAGCCCGGCGGAGGGGACAGGGCTGGGAATAGGGCTGGGAATGGGGCTGGATGGGGACGGGGATGG
>NW_020893755.1:0-1020 GCF_003945725.1 Corapipo altera
GGCTGCCCCAAAAACTGCACCTCAAAGACACAGGATCCAGACTTTTTTCCTGGTGGAAAGAGCTGCTGTTTTTTTGTTTTAGCCCTTAACTGCAATGCCCGGTCCCACCTCTCCAAAATTAAATCCAAAGGAAGATTTCTACCAGACCAAAGGTGCCACCACAGAAAGCTCTTGCTGCCCAAGAAGTGCCCAGGCTGCCCCAAAAACTACACCTCAAGTCAGAAGATCCAGACTTTTTTTGCTCATGGAAAAAGCTGTAATTCCCTGTTTATTTAGCCCTGCACTGCAATGGCCGATCACAGCACCCCAAAATTGACTCCAGCTGAAGATTTCTGCCAGACAAAAGGTGCCACCACAGAAAGCTCTTGCTACCCAAGAAGTGCCCAGGCTGCCCCACTGACTTCACCTGAAGCCAAAGGATCGAGACATTCTTTTTTTCCAGGGAATGGGCTGCTAATTCCCTTTTTTTCAGCCCTACCCTGCATAGACCAAACTAACTCCAGAAAGAGTCTCCAGCTGAAGATTCCTGCCAGACCAAAGGTGCCACCACAGAAAGCTCTTGCTGCCCAAGAAGTGCCCAGGTTGCACCACCAAAAGCACAACCAAGCCAAAGGATCCAGACTTTCTTTCCTCGGAGAAAGGGCTTCCAAATCCCTTTTTTTCAGCCCTGCCCTGCATAGGCTAAACTAACTTTGAAAATAGACTCCAGATGAAGATTCCTGCCAGACCAAAGGTGCCACCACAGAAAGCTCTTGCTGCCCAAGGAGTGCCCAGGCTGCCCCAGCAACTGCACCGCAAAACCAAGGGATCCAGACTTTTTTTCCTGGGGGAAAAAAAGGCCAAACTAACTCCTGACAACTAACTCCTGAAAATAGACTGCAGATGAAGATTCCTGCCAGACTAAAGTTGCCACCACAGAAAGCTCTTGCTGCCCAAGAAGTGCCCAGGCTGCCAAACCAACTACTAAACCTCTAAGCCAAGGGATCCAGAATTTTTTTCCTCATGGAAAGTGCTGCTGGT
>NW_020893756.1:0-1020 GCF_003945725.1 Corapipo altera
ATGTCCAGAGGGGATGGGACAGGATGAGGCCAAGGAGGCTGCAGCCACCAGCCCTGTGGCCCAGCTCCAGCACTCACCCTCCTGCGGGGGCTGCACCTGCTGCACCTCTTCAGGCTGCTGTGCTGGAGCAGCCCCAGGGCTTTCCTCCTCCTTCTCCTCCTCCTTCACCCAGGCCAGCTTGGGCACTGTGGGGGGTCTCTGCTGCATGTCTCTGTCTGGTGTTATGGCTACCTGCAGCAGAGATGCCATGGAAAAACTTTGACTCCCCAAGCCCTGCAGTCGTGCCTTGAAGGCAGCTGCAAGTGAGAAGCCTGGGAAATGCTCCGCCTCATCCAGTCCCACTGTCTGGCCTCAAAGGCACCTACCCCAGGGACTGGAAATGCCTTGAGTAGCCCCAGGTCCCCAAGTGCCACACTCTGGCCTGGAGGATGCACAGGGGAGATGTAGAGAGCTGCCAGAGTGAGCAACTTGCCCAGCTTCCCCTGAGAAATGCTTCCCTTCCCAGCACACTGTGCCAGCCTCAAAGGTTGAGAGGGCCCCGTGCACCCAGCTTTGGGGGCCACAGGCTGCTTACTTCAGCAGAGACAGCTTTCTCCCCAAGAAACTCCAGGCTGGGGGTATCGGCCAGGCGCTGAACAGGAGTGGCGTCAGTGCTCGCCACGCCCTCCATCGTTGTTTCATAGACCTCCTCCATGAGACCAGGCAGCACAGAGTCACAGTGTGACACATCATCGCTCGATGTGGTGTCCCAGTGGGTTGTGTGATCACTGGTTGAGGTGTCACACTTTGCTGGGACAGCAGTCGACGCAGTGCTGACATCAGGCTTTGCCTTCAGCTGGGTCGGGATGGTGTCAGGCTGGGCCTGGATATCAGCTGGTGTGATCCTGGAACTTCTACGCCGACTGCCCATGAATTTCATAAATGTCTGCAGGAGAAAGAAGGGCAGGGAAGAGAGGGATGTCCCCTGGCGGGATGGGACAGCGGTGCTGGGCTGAGCAGTGAGAGCAGGCCCAGCCCAGG
>NW_020893757.1:0-1020 GCF_003945725.1 Corapipo altera
GGTGACACCAGGGATGAAGCTGCCCTGGCACCGGGGACGGGGCTGTGCCAGTACCGGGGTTGGGACTGTGGTGATCCCCGGGATGGGGCTGTGGGGTTGGGGCTGCGGTGACACCGGGATCGGGGCTGCGGTGACACCGGGATCGGGGCTGTGGTGACACCGGGATCGGGGCTGTGGTGACACCGGGAATGGGGCTGTGGTGGTACCGGGGTCGGGGCTGTGGTGGCTCCGGGCACTGGGATGGGCTCGGGGCTGTCCCCGCTCCGGGCACGCGGGAGCCCCGCGGGGCCGCGCTGGCCCCGGGACCGGGAGCCGCCTCTTCCCCGGAGCCGCTCGGGCACCGGGAGCCCGGTGCATCCCCACGGGGTGGGATTGCAGGGGTCCCTTATGGGGTTGTTGGGGGTCCTCCATGGGGCTGGGGCTGCCGGGGTCCCCTATGGGGTTTCTGAGGTGCCCCCCAGGGCTGAGATCCCCCTGTGGGACCGCTGGGGTCCTCCTGGCACTGGGAGTACCGGGGACCCCACGGGGGTGTTGAGGGTCCCCCATGAGGCTGCCGAGGGCTCCCATGGGGTCAGAGGCCCCCCCATGGGGTTGGGACTGCTGAGGTCCCCTGTGGGGCTACTGGGGTCCCCCCAGGGGCTGCCAGGGGTCCCCCATGGGGCCGGATCCCAAATCCCTGGTTCCCAGGGGCGGGGATGGGACCAGGGATGAGGATGAGGGCAGGGATGGAGATGAGGACAGGGATGGGGACGGGGATGGGGATGGGGACAGGGATGGGGATGGAGATGGGGACAAGGATGGGGATAAGGACAGGGACAGGGATGGGGACAGGGATGGGGATGGGGACAGGGATGGGGACAAGGATGGGGATGGGGATGGGGACAAGGATGGGGATGGGGATAAAGACAGGGATGGGGATAAGGACAGTGACGGGAATGAGGACAGGGACGGGGACAGTCCCCACACGGGACACGGGACACGTCCGTCCCCACCGAGGGCTCTGCCGACACCCCCCCGGCC
>NW_020893758.1:0-1019 GCF_003945725.1 Corapipo altera
CCAACCTCATCCAACCTGACCTTGAACACTTCCAGGGATGAGGCATCCACAAATTCTCTGGGCAAGCTGTGCCAGGGCCTCCCCACCCTCACAGGGAAGAATTCCTTCCTAATATTACATTTAAAACATCAACAGGGAATTTCTGATAATCAGCCATTTGCTGATACACTTCAATATTCTCTCTCATTGAGTCCTTTGGTTTTGTCCTTTTGAAATAAAAATATCTGGGAGGTTCAGAAGGTTTTAGAGGAAAAACTGTCGGATTTTCAGTGTCAATTTATGTCTTGTTTCTGCAGGACCTGGTGGTTTTGCTGATTGAGACCCACACAAGATGCTCAAATCAGAGCTGTATCCGATTAAATAAATACACAGACTTCATAAAACACAGGGAAAAATGTTTGTATTCATCCTTAAACATTTATCCCTGGTCCTTTGGCTCACAGTAGCTGCACTGTCACCACCCAGAAACTTCAAACTTCCTATTTTCTTCCTGCCACTCTACTGAAAAATCATGGAATTGCTCCCTTCTCGATATTTATTCCATCACGTGGAGAACGAGACCCAATATCCCTCTGTGGAAATACAAGTGCAACCCAGTCCTGGCTCCTGCTGGAGCAATTCCCTTCCTCCTGCTTTATCAAGATGATTTGCAAGTGTTGTCAGCTGGCTGAGGGAACCCTCAGGAACCTGTTCTCTGCTACAGGTTTTATTTTGCAAGGTGGGTTGTGTTTGTCCTGTAGAGCCATCTGGTGCATAATCAAGGCAGGATGTGGCAGAAAAGGTGCTGCAAAATAAAAACAAACCAGCCAAGAAAGGAAATTTGGAGGATTTCTCACGTCCTTGTTTTTTGGGGAATAAGGAAAGCTGGTTTAGCCAAGAGCTGTTGGAAATGGGAAGCTGACAGGGACAGCAGTGGGAAAGGTTGGTTGAGGAATCTCGGCATCCCTGATTTGGATACCTTTGGAAATGATTAATAAACAAATCTATGCCTGGTTGGAGCTTGTTTTCTGATATAAAAA
>NW_020893759.1:0-1019 GCF_003945725.1 Corapipo altera
CCCCAAAACCCTCCCCCCCCAAATCTCCTTCTGGGACCCCCTACCCTGTATCCTTCTGATTGGGACCCTCTGGGACACCCTGGGATCCCCCCAAGGCCCTTCCTGCCCCCCCCCCGGGATCCCCTCCCGGGACCCCCTTGAGTCCCCCATGCAGCCCCTCTGTCCCCCCCTGCACTGGGGGTCCCTCGGTGGGGCTGGGGGTCCACAATGGGGCTGGGGGGTCCCTCGGTGGGGCTGGGGGGTCCGCAGTGGGGCTGGGGGTCCCCAGTGGGGCTGGGGGTCCACAGTGGGGCTAGGGTGTCCCTCGGTGTGGCTGGGAGTCCCTCAGTGGGGCTGGGGGTCCACAATGGGGCTGGGGATCCGCAGTGGGGCTGGGGGGTCCGTCGGTGGGGCTGGGGGTCCACAGTGGGGCTGGGGGTCCCCAATGGGGCTGGGGGGTCCCTCAGTGGGGCAGGGGGTCCACAATGGGGCTGGGGGTCCACAGTGGGGCTGGGGATCCACAGTGGGGCTGGGGGGTCCCTCGGTGGGGCTGGGGGTCCACAGTGGGACTGGGGGGTCCACAGTGGGGCTGGGGGTCCACAGTGGGGCTGGACTCTGTGGTGCAGCCTTAGGGCTGGGGTCCTGCAGTGGGGTTGGGCTCCCACAGGTGAATTTTGGGGCCCCCCCCAGGAGCTGGGGGTGCCTCTGCCCCTGGATGGATCCGGGATCCAGCGGATCCGCGCGGGCACCACGGGGATGGGTCTGGGGGTCCTCGATGGGTCTGGGGGTCCCGCAGTTGGTCGGGGGTCCCACAGGTGAATCCCGCAGGACCTGGGGGTGCCTCTGCCCCGGGACCAGCCCCTGGATGGCTCCAGGATCCAGTGGATCCGCATGGGCACCACGGTGGCCACCAACGCTCTGCTGCAGCGCCGGGGGGAGCGCGTGGCCCTGGCCGTGACCCGCGGCTTCCGCCACCTCCTGCACATCGGGACACAGGCACGGCCCCGCATCTTTGACCTGGTGAGACACCTGGCACACCT
>NW_020893760.1:0-1019 GCF_003945725.1 Corapipo altera
TTGGGTTAAAGGTATCAGCTCCAGAATTCCAGCCAGACATGAATCCAGGATGTACAACTTTTAATGCTCCCAAGATAAACAAAGAGCCTGTCTTCATTAAATCAAGCAATCTTCATTAAATGAAGTAATCTTCGTTAAATCAAGCAATATTTTTCTTAAATCAATCAATGTGGAGCTGCAACACTCGAGAATAAATCCCGAGGAAATAAACTCCAAAGAAAACCACAGAGATGAGCACACAAAGGTCCCTCTGGCTTCACCTGGAGGGCAAAGCTTAACTCTCAAAGAGGAATAATTCAGATGTCAGACAGGTAATACCTGCCTAGCAAATCAATGCCATCATTTACAATGAGCTGTCTGTGACATAAATAGTTCAAAATGGGCTCAAAATACTCGGGACTGCGGTCAATCAGGAATGATCCTCTATGATCCTGCTTGTTCCCCCAAGCATCTGTTTCCACAACATATATATATATACATATATAATTAAATTGGATATATTAATATATGGAATTAAATTTGATCTATTAATAGAAGAGCATTTGCTTCACTTGCAGAGTTTTATTACCAAAGGTGGCGGGATGTGAAAATTCCACGTGTGAAAGGGTGTTTTGTAAAGGAAGGAAAAGAGGAGTGTGGGGGGAATCACCTTAAAATGAACTTGTTGCTGCTCTAAATAACTAAACTATTTTATCAAATGCATAAGAATAAAAGCAGCTCTAAGGTTTGAGTCTGACTGTCTCCCAAAGGCTGCCCCAGGCAGGGTTTGCTCATGGATTCTCCTGAGGAAACTGAGCAACAGTAACATGAAAACCTAAAATCAATCAAACAAACAAACAAAAAAGCACCCAAAATACCAACTGTGGATGGAAGTTGTATTTTCACTTTGTGAGATGATAAACAGGTGGGCAACAGAGAAATAAAGAATTATTAAAAAAAATAATTTTATGTTCTGCTTTGGTACTTTAATATACTTTTGATATTTTAGATTCTCAGCTTGACAGTACCTTTTGCCTACT
>NW_020893761.1:0-1019 GCF_003945725.1 Corapipo altera
TCCAGTTCCTATGGTCAGTTACCATGGCAACCATCATAATTTCCCATTGCTACAGTCAGTTACCATGGCAACCATCACATTTTCCCATTGCTATTGTCGCTTACCATGGCAACCATCATATATTACCATTTATATGGTCAGTTACCATAGCAACCAGCATAATTCCCACTGGTACAGTCAGTTACCGTGGCAACCAGAATACATTTCAATTGCTATGGTCAGTTACCATATCAACCATCAGACATTCCTGTTTCTACAATCGGTTACCATGGCAACTATCATACTTCCCACTGCTATGGTCAGTTACCGTGGCAACCAGCATACATTCTCATTTCTACGGTTGATTACTATGGCAACCATCATACATTGTCATTGCTATGGTCAGTTACCATGGCAACCTTCATACATTTGCATTGCTACGGCTGGTTACCATGGGAACAAACACACATTCCCGTTGCTACAGTCAGTTCCCATGGTAATCATCAAACATTCCCATTGCTACGGTCAGTTTCCATGGCAACCATCATACGTTGCCATCGCTACAGTCGGTTACCATGGCAACCATCATAGAGTCCCATTGCTATAGTCAGTTACTATGGTAACCACCATACATCCTACATTCCCATCGCTATGGTCAGTTACTATGGCAACCTCTTGGTTCCTCCTGGACAGAAGCAGATGCAGAGGAGCCTCCCTGTTGTCCACCAACCTGCCAGCTGTGCTCTAAAGGCCTGTGTCCCAAGGGCTGTCTGCACCAACACCCTGCACAAACCTCTGGGACTCTTTGCATCCTGTCGTGGTGCCTTTCCAGTGAATTCCAGGGTTATCAAAGCCAACTTCAATGGGCTCTTTGTCTCACTCCACAAGGTCACCCAAACCACTCTCTCCTCTCACCCTCACCCACAAAAGTTCACCCAATTTCTTCATTCCCCAGAGCAGCTCCACAGGTCCAAGAAGCTCCTTCCCACTGAGGACACCTCTCTCCTGCTCTTTCTATCCTGGATCTCCTTGGCCTTCTC
>NW_020893762.1:0-1019 GCF_003945725.1 Corapipo altera
AATTTTTCATCTCCAAATCCCAACTTTTCCACCCCCAATTCCCATTTTTCCCTCCAAATCCCCAATTTTCCATCTTTAATTCCCATTTTTCCATCCCAAATCCCATTTATTACCCCAAAATTCCCAATTTTTTCACCCCCAATTCCCATTTTCCCTCCAAAATTCCCAATTTTTTCCATCCCCAAATCCCATTTTTACCCCCAAATTCCCAATTTTCCACCTTTAAATCCCATTTTTCCATCCCTAAATCCCATTTTTTACCCCAAAATTACCAATTTTTCCATCTCCAAATCCCATTTTTTACCCCAAAATTCCCAATTTTTCCCTCCCCAAATCCCATTTTTCCCTCCAAAATTCCCATTTTTCCCCCTTCCTTCCCATTTTTCCATCCCTAGATCCCATTTCTTATCCCAAAATTCCCATTTTCCCCCAAAATTCCCATTTTCCATTTTTAATTCCCATTTTTCCCTCCCCAAATCCCATTTTCCCTCCAAAGTTCCCAATTTTTCCAGCCCCAATTCCCATTCTTTCCCCAAAATTCCCATTTTTCCACCCCCAAATCCCATTTTCCACCCCAAAATTCCCATTTTTCCAGCCCCAATTCCCGTTTTCCCTCCATAATTCCCAATTTTTTCCACCCCCAAATCCCATTTTTTCCCCAAAATTCCCAATTTTTTCACTCTCAAATCCCACTTTTCCTCCAAAATTCCCAATTTTTCTATCCCCAAATCCCATTTTTCCACCCCCAAATCCCATTTTTTATCCCAAAATTCCCAATTTTTTCACTCTCAAATCCCATTTTCCACCTCCAAATTTTTCCATCTCCCAAATTCCAATTTTTCCATCTCCAAAACCCATTTTCCCCCCAAAATTCCCACTTTCCCACCCCCAAATCCCATTTTTCCATTCCCAAATCCCAATTTTCCACCCCCAAATCTCATTTTCCACCCCAAAATTCCCATTTTTCCAGCCCCAATTCCTGTTTTCCCTCCAAAATTCCCAATTTTTTCCACCCCAAA
>NW_020893763.1:71-1019 GCF_003945725.1 Corapipo altera
CCCATTTTCGGGCTCCCAGATTTCGGGGTCTCCCCCATTTTTGGGGTGTCCCCCCCATTTTTGGAGTCCTCGATGTCCAGGGGAGTCTCTGATGCCCCAAATTTGGGGGTCCTCGATGTCCTGGGGGGTCGCAGATTTCGGGGTCCCCCCCATTTTCGGGGTCCCATTTTTTGGGTCCCCACCATTTTTGGGGTGTCCCCCCCATTTTTGGGGTCTTTGACGTCCTGGGGGGTCCCAGATTTTGGGTTCCTCCCATTTTCGGGCTCCCGGATTTCGGGGTCCCCCTCCCCATTTTTGGGGTCCTCGATGTCTGGGCGGGGTTCTCCAATGTCCTGGGGGGGGTCTCTGATGCCCCAAATTTGGGGGTCCTCCACGTCCTGGGGGTCCCAGATTTTGGGGTCCCCCCATTTTCGGGGTCCCCTCCCCATTTTTGGGGTCCTCGATGTCCTGGGGGTGTCCCAGATTTTGGGGTCCCCCTCCCAATTTTTGGGGTCCTCGATGTCCTGGGGGGGGGTCTCTGATGTCCCAAATTTGGGGGGTCCTCCATGTCCTGGGGGGGTCCCAGATTTTGGGGTCCCCCCATTTTTGGGCTCCCAGATTTCGGGGTCTCCCCCATTTTTGGAATGTCCCCCCATTTTTGGGGTCCTCGATGTCCTGGGGGGGGTCTCTGATGTCCCAAATTTGGGGGGTCCTCGACATCCTGGGGGTCCCAGATTTTGGGGTCCCCCCATTTTCGGGGTCCCCTCCCCATTTTTGGGGTCCTCGATGTCCGGGGGGGTCTCTGATGTCCCAAATTCGGGGGGTCCTCGACGTCCTGGGGGGTCGCAGATTTCGGGGTCCCCCCCCCATTTTCGGGCTCCCAGATTTTGGGGTCTCCCCCATTTTTGGGGTGTCCCCCCCATTTTTGGGGTCCTCGATGTCCATGGGGGGGTCTCTGATGTCCCAAAT
>NW_020893764.1:0-1019 GCF_003945725.1 Corapipo altera
GCACTGGGAGTTACTGGGGGTTCACTGGGAGCACTGGGAGTTACTGGGGAGCACTGGGGAGTTACTGGGGGGCACTGGGAGTTACTGGGAGCTCTGGGAGTTACTGGAGGGCACTGGGAGTTACTGGGAGCACTAGGAGTTACTGGGGAGCACTGGGAGCACTGGGAGTTACTGGGGAGAACTAGAGGTTACTGGGGGTCACTGGGAGCACTGGGAGTTACTGGGAGCACTGGGAGCTACTGGGGTGCACTGGGAGTTACTGGGGGGCACTGGGAATTACTGGGAGTTACTGGGAGCTCTGGGAGTTACTGGGGGGCACTGGGAGTTACTGGGAGTCACTGGGAACACTGGGAGTTACTGGGAACACTGGGGGTTACTGGGGGTTACTGGGGGTTACTGGGATCCCCCGGCGGCACTTCCGCCACTCCTCCCATGATGCCCCGCGCGCTCCCGCCACACTTCCCATCGTCCCTCGGGTTCCCGCCCCGCCTCGCTTGAGGGGGGGCGTGTCCCTCTCCCGCGCCGACCAATGGGAGCGATCGGCCCGGCGCCATCAGCCAATCGGGGAAGGGGGGGACGGGTGAACAGCCAATGGCGGCGCCCGGGGGGCGTGGCCGGCGGCGGCGGCGGGAGCGGCGCGATGAGCGCGGAGGGGCCGCGGGAGCTGCGCCGTGAGTGGGGGGACACACCGGGGGAGAACGGGGGATAACGGGGAATAACGGGGGGCTGGGGAGGGGAGCGGCAACACCCGCGGCTCGGGATGCAACAGCAACACCCCCCGTCCGACCCGACCCGGCCGCGCTGAGCCCGCGGCAGCGCCGGGGCCTCCTCAGATACCCTCCGGGGGTCCTTCGGACATCTCTTGGGGGACCCTCAGACACTCACGGGTCCCTCAGACACTCCCAGGGGTCCCTCAGACACTCCCGGGGTCCCTCAGACATCTCTCGGGGTCCCTCAGACACCCCCAGGGTTTCTCAGACACTCTGGGAGTCCCTCAGCCCCTCCTGGGGTCCCTCAGC
>NW_020893765.1:0-1018 GCF_003945725.1 Corapipo altera
CTTTGATTCTGTCATAACAACCTGTTGTATCATTGAAGATTGAGGCATCACTCTGCAGTGCAGGAGTCAGCAGTCCCCTTCAGCCAAACAATCACCCTGCTCCCAGTCCCTTGAGAGCTGAGCATCTGTTACTGAGCATCACGGCCAGTCTTCGCGAACGAAGATTTGGAAAGGGCTCTACCCACGTTTGCTACAAGCATGCTGGTGACACAGGGCTTTGCAAATGTGGGTAAGGCCTTTGAGCCTGAGCAATGGATTTTTTAGGTGAGATGCAGCATGTGCTGAACTGAGCCCACCCTTTAATCCTGAGGTTCATCTACCGGGGCCGAGCGAGTGTGGATGGTGGCAGCGAGGTCCTCAGGACATAGGTTTGTTTAGAGCGACCTTCTCTCAGCTGGATGGCCTTACAGGGCTGAAGAAGCTCCATCTGCCCGGGTTTAGAGTTGTCCTTCTCTTCTGTGTGTTCCTGGGCTCCCCCTCTCATCTGTTACTAAGCAACTGCGGAGGCAATTTGGGAGCAGGCACCACCCTCACCACTCTCTCCTTGCAAACCTGTCACAGACCCAGCTACTCCGTGCAAGTAATCCTTTCCACAAAGGCAGAAGGTTAATGTAAGAAGATTATACATTTCCAGAAATAAAACTACTTCAACACTTCTCTAATCTATAGATAGGGAAAGGTTAGTATGTAATTTTCTCTGCAACCACTGGATACTTAATGCAACAACTGTCAAAAGCTGTTTCTAGGTCAGAGACACAGCTTGGGTAAAATATTTAAGTGAATTCATCTCTTGGTCAGCAGTAGACCCACTTACTTTCACAACTCAGATGGACCCCTTGTCTGCATAAGGGGTTTTTCCTCTTTGAGAAGCTGCCAAAGACTTCAAAAGCCCAAAGTTATTTATATACACACGTATTATGTGAATCTCCATGTCAGAAACTGATGGATTTAATTAAAAAATTAGCTCAGTCTGCCTCAATCTTCAATGATACAACAGGTTGTTATGACAGAATCAAAG
>NW_020893766.1:0-1018 GCF_003945725.1 Corapipo altera
CTTTGATTCTGTCATAACAACCTGTTGTATCATTGAAGATTGAGGCAGACTGAGCTAATTTTTGAATTAAATCCATCAGTTTCTGACATGGAGATTCACATAATACGTGTGTATATAAATAACTTTGGGCTTTTGAAGTCTTTGGCAGCTTCTCAAAGAGGAAAAACCCCTTATGCAGACAAGGGGTCCATCTGAGTTGTGAAAGTAAGTGGGTCTACTGCTGACCAAGAGATGAATTCACTTAAATATTTTACCCAAGCTGTGTCTCTGACCTAGAAACAGCTTTTGACAGTTGTTGCATTAAGTATCCAGTGGTTGCAGAGAAAATTACATACTAACCTTTCCCTATCTATAGATTAGAGAAGTGTTGAAGTAGTTTTATTTCTGGAAATGTATAATCTTCTTACATTAACCTTCTGCCTTTGTGGAAAGGATTACTTGCACGGAGTAGCTGGGTCTGTGACAGGTTTGCAAGGAGAGAGTGGTGAGGGTGGTGCCTGCTCCCAAATTGCCTCCGCAGTTGCTTAGTAACAGATGAGAGGGGGAGCCCAGGAACACACAGAAGAGAAGGACAACTCTAAACCCGGGCAGATGGAGCTTCTTCAGCCCTGTAAGGCCATCCAGCTGAGAGAAGGTCGCTCTAAACAAACCTATGTCCTGAGGACCTCGCTGCCACCATCCACACTCGCTCGGCCCCGGTAGATGAACCTCAGGATTAAAGGGTGGGCTCAGTTCAGCACATGCTGCATCTCACCTAAAAAATCCATTGCTCAGGCTCAAAGGCCTTACCCACATTTGCAAAGCCCTGTGTCACCAGCATGCTTGTAGCAAACGTGGGTAGAGCCCTTTCCAAATCTTCGTTCGCGAAGACTGGCCGTGATGCTCAGTAACAGATGCTCAGCTCTCAAGGGACTGGGAGCAGGGTGATTGTTTGGCTGAAGGGGACTGCTGACTCCTGCACTGCAGAGTGATGCCTCAATCTTCAATGATACAACAGGTTGTTATGACAGAATCAAAG
>NW_020893767.1:0-1018 GCF_003945725.1 Corapipo altera
CTTTGATTCTGTCATAACAACCTGTTGTATCATTGAAGATTGAGGCATCACTCTGCAGTGCAGGAGTCAGCAGTCCCCTTCAGCCAAACAATCACCCTGCTCCCAGTCCCTTGAGAGCTGAGCATCTGTTACTGAGCATCACGGCCAGTCTTCGCGAACGAAGATTTGGAAAGGGCTCTACCCACGTTTGCTACAAGCATGCTGGTGACACAGGGCTTTGCAAATGTGGGTAAGGCCTTTGAGCCTGAGCAATGGATTTTTTAGGTGAGATGCAGCATGTGCTGAACTGAGCCCACCCTTTAATCCTGAGGTTCATCTGCCGGGGCCGAGTGAGTGTGGATGGTGGCAGCGAGGTCCTCAGGACATAGGTTTGTTTAGAGTGACCTTCTCTCAGCTGGATGGCCTCACAGGGCTGAACGAGCTCCATCTGCCCAGGTTTAGAGCTGTCCTTCTCTTCTGTGTGTTCTGGGGCTCCCCCTCTCATCTGTTACTAAGCAACTGCAGAGGCAATTTGGGAGCAGGCACCACCCTCACCACTCTCTCCTTGCAAACCTGTCACAGACCCAGCTACTCCGTGCAAGTAATCCTTTCCACAAAGGCAGAAGGTTAATGTAAGAAGATTATACATTTCCAGAAATAAAACTACTTCAACACTTCTCTAATCTATAGATAGGGAAAGGTTAGTATGTAATTTTCTCTGCAACCACTGGATACTTAATGCAACAACTGTCAAAAGCTGTTTCTAGGTCAGAGACACAGCTTGGGTAAAATATTTAAGTGAATTCATCTCTTGGTCAGCAGTAGACCCACTTACTTTCACAACTCAGATGGACCCCTTGTCTGCATAAGGGGTTTTTCCTCTTTGAGAAGCTGCCAAAGACTTCAAAAGCCCAAAGTTATTTATATACACACGTATTATGTGAATCTCCATGTCAGAAACTGATGGATTTAATTCAAAAATTAGCTCAGTCTGCCTCAATCTTCAATGATACAACAGGTTGTTATGACAGAATCAAAG
>NW_020893768.1:0-1018 GCF_003945725.1 Corapipo altera
ATGGAGGAGCTGGGACAGTCCAGGAGGGATGGGAAGCTGGTTTGGACCACCAAGAGGGACATGAGTGGTTCATTCCCAGAGGGATGTGGGTTTTCAGGCCACACTGCTGGGATTGGGGATCCAGGAGGGCGAAGCTCTGAAGTGACCTGAACTTTTCCCGGCTCCAGGCGCCCGGAAACCTCCTTCCTGTGGTTCACCTCCCCCTACAAGACCCTCAAGTACATCCTGTGGAGGAGGTACAAGTGGATGCTGATCCTGCTCATCCTCCTCTTCATCCTGCTGCTCTTCCTGGGGATCTTCGTCTACGCCTTCCCGGTACGGAGCGGGCTGGGCAAGGCTGGGAGAGATCCCTCGGGATGGGGGGGATGGTTCCAGGGCAGGGGGCTGGAAAAATCCAGGGCTGCTCCCTGAGGAACAGCCTGGGGGATTGTGAGGGTCAAAAGGTGGTTTGGTTTTGGGTCATTCCTAAGAAGGACATGGAGGGGCTGGAGCGTGTCCAGGGAAGGAGCTGGGAAGGGGCTGGAGCAGCAGGAGAGGCTGAGGGAGCTGGGGGGGCTCAGCCTGGAGAAAAGGAGGCTCAGGGGGGACCTTCTGGATCCCTAAAATTCCCTGGAAGGAGGTTGGAGCCGCAGGGGTCGGGGATA
The DNA here is from genome assembly GCF_003945725.1 of Corapipo altera. Lineage (NCBI taxonomy): Eukaryota > Metazoa > Chordata > Aves > Passeriformes > Pipridae > Corapipo > Corapipo altera. The sequence goes on from NW_020893768.1 coordinate 645, forward strand.
AGTGACAGGAGGCAGAGGGAACGACCTCCAGCTGTGCCAGGGGAGGCTCAGGTTGGACATCAGCAGGAATTTCCTCCTGGAAAAGGTGGTCAGGCCTTGGCAGGGGCTGCCCAGGGAGGGGGTGGAGTCCCCAGCCCTGGGGGGATTTAAGATCCCTGTGGATGTGGCACTCGGGGACATGGTCAGGGGTGGCCTGGGCAGTGCTGGGGGAGGGTTGGACTCCATGATCCCACAGGGCTTTTCCAGCCTCAACCATTCCATTCCAGACTCCTCCTGCAGGCTGAGCCCAAGGTTCTGCCCTCTCTGTGTCCATGTTTCCAATGAGGGTCACTCCTCCATGGGGTCAGTCCTTCAGGAACTGCTCCAGGTCCCTT
>NW_020893769.1:0-1018 GCF_003945725.1 Corapipo altera
TTCCTTCCTTCCTTCCGAGTTCCTTCCTTCCTTCCGAGTTCCTTCCTTCCCTCCAAGTTCCTTCCTTCCTTCCTTCCGAGTTCCTTCCTTCCTTCCGAGTTATGAGTTCCGAGTTCCTTCCTTCCGAGTTTATTCCGAGTTTCTTCCGAGTTCGTTCCTTCCTTCCAAGTTCTGAGTTCCTTCCTTCCTTTTTACCTTTCGAGTTCTGATTTCCGATTTCCGATTTTATAGTTCCGACTTCCTTCCTTCCTTCCGAGTTCCTTCCGAGTTCCTTCCGAGTTCTGAGTTCCTTCCTTCCAAATTCATTCCTTCCGAGTTCCTTCCTTCCTTCCAAATTCCGAGTTCCTTCCTTCGGAGTTCCTTCCAAGTTCCTACCGAGTTCTGAGTTCCGAGTTCCTTCCTTCCTTCCTTTATTTCGAGTTCCTTCTGAGTTCCGAGTTCCTTCCGAGTTCCTTCCTTCCTTCCTTATGAGTTCCTTCCAAGTTTCTTCCTTCCTTCCTTCCTTCTGAGTTCCTTCTGAGTTCCAAGTTTTTCTGAATTCTTTCCTTCTTTCCTTCCTTTTGAGTTCCTTCCTTCCTTCCGAGTTCCTTCCTTCCGAGTTCCTTCTGAGTTCCTTCCTTCCTTCCTTCGTTTCTTCCTTCCCAGTTCCGATTTCCGAGTTTTGAGTTTCGAGTTCCGAGTTCCTTCCAAGTTCTTTCCAAGTTCCTTCCTTCCTTCCGAGATCTTTCCTTCCTTCCTTCCAAGTTCCTTCCGAGTTCCTTTCTTCCTTCCTTTCTTCCTTCCGAGTTCCGATTTTCGATTTCCGTGTTCCGAGTTACGAGTTCCTTCCGACTTCCTTCTGAGTTCCTTCCTTCTGAGTTCCTTCCTTCCTTCCGTGTTCCTTCCGGGTTCCTTCCGAGTGCCTTCCTTCCTTCCTTCCTTCCTTCCGGGTTCCTTCCGAGTTCCTTTCTTCCTTTTGAGTTTCTTCCTTTCTTCCTTCCTTCCTTCCGAGTTCCTTCTGAGTTCCTTCCTTCCTTCC
>NW_020893770.1:0-1018 GCF_003945725.1 Corapipo altera
TAGGAATAGTGTGACACATTGGATGGGATGCTGACATCATGAGCTGTGTTGTTTGACAGAGGGGAATATTCAGTCGTCATCGTGTACTGGGGAATGCAAAGTCTAGTAAATTACAGTTCCCTTTTTCATTTCTGGAATATTTTGGACCAGACTTCAGTGCCTTTCATTTTTATGGACTAATGATGGGCTTAAAAGTTATCCAGGTTTTTAATTTCTTTTTCTTCTGTTTGCTGTTGTTCACTTCCTGTGACCCATTTCTTCTGGGTGGCTGGTGTCAAAGTTTGGTTGTCTCTTTGTGGCTGCCTCTGAGAGGGATGCTGTTGTTTGACTCTATTTCCTCCCTAAACATCTTTCTAGAATATTTCCTTTCTCCATCTTTCAAATGCAGAGAATTCAGAATACTCTTGGTTGGTGTAGTCCCCACTCTGGTGAGGAAGGCAGTTTTCTTTGACTGTGCTGTCCAACTCTATAGGTGTTTACAGGACAAGCCATAAGTAAACTTTTATTTCCTTCTTGGAGGCAATTTTATGTGCTTTACACCTTTCTTGTCTTGACTTTCCTTATCTAGTTTTTTTTCAGTGTGGAGTTTTAATTTACATAGGTGAGAAGAAAGATAGGGAGGAGGAGGAGGAGGAAGGTCGTACCTGTTTTTTAAGGGCTTTAACTGAAAATCTCAGGCAACAGTATTGTAACAGATTACCATTTTTATAGAATCTTTGGCTTTTCTCGTGGAATACTAGCCTTTTCTTTTGATGTGATCTGACCAAATCCCCATTTCACTGCTCCTCTGCCAGCCCACTGTGTTGCCAGCAGGTCCATCTCAGCTGCTTCTTTGTCCTCTTCATGCAGCTCAGTGGGAGTCTGTGTGTTCTGTAATGTTAAAAAGCTTGTTTCACATTTTCAGTAAATATTGACAGCAGGTTGGAAAGTTTAAGGTTCTGAACTTCTGGCTTAGTGTTCTTTATGTTCTTAAAGTGTACATTGCAGGACTGCTCCATTTTGTGATTCTGAAGGATAT
>NW_020893771.1:0-1018 GCF_003945725.1 Corapipo altera
GGAGCAGCTCCTGTCCCTCCCCATCCCTGCTGATCCCCAAATCCCACTGGGATCCCCCCCCAGACACCCACGCAGTGATCCAGGGGCAGATCCACTTCACTGGGGGCATCGAGTTGGGGGTCCCAGCCCCCAATCCCACCCCAATCCCACCCCAGATCCCTCGGGAAAGGGGTAGGAGCCTCCGATCCCCCGGGAAGAGCCGGCTCTGGGTCTGTATCCCACTGGGAAGGGCCAGGGAGAGGTTCCCTGTAAAAGGGGGTGTCCCGGGGGGGAGGGGGTCCCTCTTGGATGATGATCCCAAGGAAACAATCCCGGGGACAAATCCCAGCCTCAAATCCCACCCCAGATCCCTCGGGAAAGGGGCAGGAGCCTCCAATTCCCCGGGAAGAGCCACATCCCACCGGGAAGGGCCGGCCCAGCCTCCCCCATCCCCCCGGGAGAGCCAGGGGGGCCATTCCCTGCAAAGGGGGGTCCAGTCCCCAATCCCCCCAGGATCACAAGGCCGAGGAACTATTCCAGGGACAAATCCTGCTGGGAACACCCTGGGGCGAGCAGCCCCCGTCCCTCCCCATCCCTGCTGATCCCCAAATCCCACCGGGATCCCCCCCCAGACACCCACGGAGTGATCCAGGGGCAGATCCACTTCACTGGGGGCATCGAGTTGGGGGTCCCAGCCCCCAATCCCACCCCAATCCCACCCCAGATCCCTCGGGAATGGGGCAGGAGCCTCCGATCCCCCGGGAAGAGCCGCATCCCACCGGGAAGGGCCGGCCCAGCCTCCCCCATTCCCTCGGGAGAGCCAAGGGAGCCGCTCCCTGCCAAGGGACACGCCCCCGGGATCCGGCCACGCCCATCGCGGTGACGTCACTATAACCACGCCCTTTAATCTGCATAGCCACGCCCACCAAACCGGTGTCGCCTGTGTCCCCTGTCCCCCTGTCCCCGTGTCCCCTGTCCCTGTGTCCCTGTGTCCCCTGTCCCCCTGTCCCCCTGTCCCCTGTCCCCCTGTCCCTGTGTC
>NW_020893772.1:0-459 GCF_003945725.1 Corapipo altera
CCCCCCCCCCCCCCCCCGATCCCCAAGACTCCCCCGGGACCCCTTTGGGAACCCCCCGGGACCCCCCCTGGGACCCCCGGGACCCCTTTGGGACCAACCCATGTCCCCCCAGGGGCTGCTGCTCCTGCCCGGGGGGGACAGTGACACGGTGACACGGGGGGGGGGCACAGGGGGTGACAGTGACGGTGACAGTGACAGGGGGTGACAGTGACGGTGACAGTGACAGGGGACTGACAGTGACAGTGACAGGGTGACAGTGACACAGTGACAGTGACAGGGGGTGGCACAGGGGGTGACAGTGACAGTGACAGTGACACAGTGACAGTGACACAGTGACAGTGACAGTGGGGGCGTGGCCGAGGGAGGACCGGAAAGGGCGTGGTCCGGCGGGGCGGAAGCGGAAGCGGCGGGTGCGGGATGGAGGCGGCGGCGGGAGGGAGGGTGAGACACCCCCCCCCC
>NW_020893772.1:559-1018 GCF_003945725.1 Corapipo altera
CCCCCCCCCCCCCCCCCGATCCCCAAGACTCCCCCGGGACCCCTTTGGGAACCCCCCGGGACCCCCCCTGGGACCCCCGGGACCCCTTTGGGACCAACCCATGTCCCCCCAGGGGCTGCTGCTCCTGCCCGGGGGGGACAGTGACACGGTGACACGGGGGGGGGGCACAGGGGGTGACAGTGACGGTGACAGTGACAGGGGGTGACAGTGACGGTGACAGTGACAGGGGACTGACAGTGACAGTGACAGGGTGACAGTGACACAGTGACAGTGACAGGGGGTGGCACAGGGGGTGACAGTGACAGTGACAGTGACACAGTGACAGTGACACAGTGACAGTGACAGTGGGGGCGTGGCCGAGGGAGGACCGGAAAGGGCGTGGTCCGGCGGGGCGGAAGCGGAAGCGGCGGGTGCGGGATGGAGGCGGCGGCGGGAGGGAGGGTGAGACACCCCCCCCCC
>NW_020893773.1:0-504 GCF_003945725.1 Corapipo altera
GTTATCCCAGTTATCCCAGTTATCCCGGTTATCCCAGTGTATCCCAGTTATCCCAGTGCATCCCAGTTATCCCAGTTATCCCAGTTATCCCAGTTATCCCAGTGCATCCCAGTTATCCCGGTTATCCCAGTTATCCCGGTTATCCCAGTTATCCCGGTTATCCCGGTTATCCCAGTTATCCCAGTGTATCCCAGTTATCCCAGTTATCCCGGTTATCCCGGTGCATCCCAGTTATCCCAGTTTATCCCGGGGTATCCCAGTCTATCCCAGTTTGTCCCAGTTATCCCGGTTATCCCAGTTTATCCTGGTGTATCCCAGTTTGTCCCGGTGTATCCCAATTTATCCCAGTTATCCCGGTGCATCCCAGTGTATCCCGGTTATCCCAGTTTATCCCAGTGTATCCCAGTTTGTCCTATCCCAGTTATCCCAGTTATCCCGGTTATCCCAGTGTATCCCAGTTATCCCAGTGCATCCCAGTTATCCCAGTTATCCCAGTTATCCCGG
>NW_020893773.1:514-1018 GCF_003945725.1 Corapipo altera
GTTATCCCAGTTATCCCAGTTATCCCGGTTATCCCAGTGTATCCCAGTTATCCCAGTGCATCCCAGTTATCCCAGTTATCCCAGTTATCCCAGTTATCCCAGTGCATCCCAGTTATCCCGGTTATCCCAGTTATCCCGGTTATCCCAGTTATCCCGGTTATCCCGGTTATCCCAGTTATCCCAGTGTATCCCAGTTATCCCAGTTATCCCGGTTATCCCGGTGCATCCCAGTTATCCCAGTTTATCCCGGGGTATCCCAGTCTATCCCAGTTTGTCCCAGTTATCCCGGTTATCCCAGTTTATCCTGGTGTATCCCAGTTTGTCCCGGTGTATCCCAATTTATCCCAGTTATCCCGGTGCATCCCAGTGTATCCCGGTTATCCCAGTTTATCCCAGTGTATCCCAGTTTGTCCTATCCCAGTTATCCCAGTTATCCCGGTTATCCCAGTGTATCCCAGTTATCCCAGTGCATCCCAGTTATCCCAGTTATCCCAGTTATCCCGG
>NW_020893774.1:0-504 GCF_003945725.1 Corapipo altera
TGTCCAGGGTGGGCACAGGGACACTGGGACATGTCCAGGGTGGGCACTGGGACACTGGGAGATGTCCAGGGTGGGCACAGGGACACTGGGACATGTCCAGGGTGGGCACTGGGACACTGGGAGATGTCCAGGGTGGGCACAGGGACACTGGGACATGTCCAGGGTGGGCACTGGGACACTGGGAGATGTCCAGGGTGGGCACAGGGACACTGGGACATGTCCAGGGTGGGCACTGGGACACTGGGACATGTCCAGGGTGGGCACAGGGACAGTAGGACATGTCCAGGATGGGCACAGGGACACCAGGAGATGTCCAGGGTGGGCACAGGGACACTGGGAGATGGAGGAGGTCCAGGGTGGGCACAGGGACACTGAAGATGTGGGACAGGTCCAGGATGGGCACAGGAACTCCAAGGGATGTGAGGAAGGTCCATTCCGGTGCCCACCTGGTCCAGGATGGGGCACAGGGGTTCTGAAGGAGGTGGGGGCTGTCCCACAAGTGCC
>NW_020893774.1:514-1018 GCF_003945725.1 Corapipo altera
TGTCCAGGGTGGGCACAGGGACACTGGGACATGTCCAGGGTGGGCACTGGGACACTGGGAGATGTCCAGGGTGGGCACAGGGACACTGGGACATGTCCAGGGTGGGCACTGGGACACTGGGAGATGTCCAGGGTGGGCACAGGGACACTGGGACATGTCCAGGGTGGGCACTGGGACACTGGGAGATGTCCAGGGTGGGCACAGGGACACTGGGACATGTCCAGGGTGGGCACTGGGACACTGGGACATGTCCAGGGTGGGCACAGGGACAGTAGGACATGTCCAGGATGGGCACAGGGACACCAGGAGATGTCCAGGGTGGGCACAGGGACACTGGGAGATGGAGGAGGTCCAGGGTGGGCACAGGGACACTGAAGATGTGGGACAGGTCCAGGATGGGCACAGGAACTCCAAGGGATGTGAGGAAGGTCCATTCCGGTGCCCACCTGGTCCAGGATGGGGCACAGGGGTTCTGAAGGAGGTGGGGGCTGTCCCACAAGTGCC
>NW_020893775.1:0-518 GCF_003945725.1 Corapipo altera
AGCAGAGTAATACCATGGAATTTGAGCAGTCTGATTGTGCTGGTTTACCTTTAAACCAGCACAATCAGACTGCTCAAATTCCATGGTATTACTCTGCTCCCCATTGCTGGCAAAATCCGGGCAAGAATACTCTTGAACAGACTAATACCTGCTAGAGCAGAAGGAATTCTCCCTGAAAGCCAATGTGGTTTCAGAGCCAACAGGAGCCTCACAGACATGGGATTTGTTCTCAGACAACTGCAAGAGAAGTGTAGGGAACAGAACAAAGGTCTCTATGGAACCTTTGTTGACCTCACCAAGGCTTTTGATCCTGTGAGCAGAAAAGGTCTGTGGCAGATTTTGGAACATTTAGGTTGTCCCCCCAATTTCCTCAAAATGATCATTTCACTCCATGAGGATCAGCACGGCCAAGTCAGATATGGCAACACACTTTCTGAGCCCTTTCTAATATCCAATGGTGTGAAACAAGGCTGTGTTCCTGCACCAACCCTATTCACAATCTTTTTCAGCAGGATGCT
>NW_020893775.1:618-1018 GCF_003945725.1 Corapipo altera
AGTGTGTTGCCATATCTGACTTGGCCGTGCTGATCCTCATGGAGTGAAACAAGGCTGTGTTCCTGCACCAACCCTATTCACAATCTTTTTCAGCAGGATGCTCCAAAGGCCCACAGCAGACCTCAAGGATCAGGACGGGATCTACATCCGATATCGTACTGACGGAAGCCCTTTCAACCTCAGGCAACTGAAGGCCCACACCAAGACCTTAAACCATCTTGTCCAGGAGCTGCTTTATGCTGATGACGCCGCCCTCGTCGCTCACACAGAAGCAGCTCTGCAGCGTTTAACATCCTGCTTTGCTGAGGCTGCTGAGCTCTTTGGGCTGGAAGTCAGCTTAAAGAAGACAGAAGTTCTCTATCAACCTGCACCTCAGGAAGTCTTCCATCATCCCCATATC
>NW_020893776.1:0-1018 GCF_003945725.1 Corapipo altera
GGCGGGATAGGGAACGGCAGGATAGGGGGGACGGATGGATCGGGAACGGCTGGGTGGGGAACAGAGGGATAGGGGGACAGATGGATTGGGAACGGCTGGATAGGGGGACAGCTGGAGCAATGAGGGAACAGCTGGATGGGGAACAGCTGGAGCAATGGGAGAACAGCTGGAGCAATGGGGGAACAGCTGGATCAGGGGAACAGCTGGATCAGGGGAACAGCTGGATGGGGGAACAGCTGGAGCGATGGGAGAACAGCTGGATCAGGGGAACAACTGGATCCATGGTGACACAGCTGGAGCAGGGGGGGCACAGCTGCAGGTTCACAGGGCCATGGCACAGCTGGATAAACCGGTAGGGACGTGGCACCATCAGAACATGGCACAGCTGGATATATCGGGATATCTGCTGGATTTCAGGCCTCCCACCCCCACCGTTTGGGATCCAGGGACAAATCCTAAACTCTTCCTCTGGGGCAGGGCCAGCGGGGCTGCCCAGAGGGAAAACACCTCTTTGGAAAGTGCCAGCACCACAAAGTCTCTCTGTGAAGTCTCTCTGTGGAGTCAGGGATCACCCAGGGGAGGGGAAGGACACGAGGCTGGGAGGGTGTTTTTTATTCCGGGGGGAATTCGCTCTGCAGAGCACTGGATTCCCTTCCTCACCCACCGACTCTGTCCTGGAGGAAACAGGATTAAATGTTTCATTTCGGGGAGTGAAGTTGTGCCAATGGGAAAGAGATCCATGTGTTTGGAAACAGCCCTGATTCCAATGGAAACCTCTGTCCCGGGCTGGGGCTGTTCATCCATCCTGGGACCAAGTCCTGGAAGCACAGCCCGGCCTGTGGCTGTTTTAAAGTGCATTTTAAAGTGTATTTTTAAAATGTTTTCCACTGTAAAATGTTTCTGGCAGAAGTCAGAGCCCACATTCTGCCTGGTGGGAACATCCCAGGCACTGGGGAGAGACGGAGCAGCGGAGCCAGATGGGAATAACAGGGATCTTCCCAGCATGGCTTTGTGCCCT
>NW_020893777.1:0-1018 GCF_003945725.1 Corapipo altera
CCCCTTGTCTGGAGGCTTTTATTGCTTTTCAGACCTAGGCAGCAAGTCGTCCATGGCTCACCAGCTCTTGCTGGACCTTGTCTGCTGTTCTGTTTTGTCTACCTTGTGTGCCAGATGTTGTGTTTGGAATAGCCCATACCAGTGTCCAGCCTCAGATTACTCCAAGGGTTATTTTCCACCTTTTATGAACAATACCTTAGTAATGTCTTTGGATAATTTGCTTGGGATAGAGTTTGTTTCTGTATCAATTATGCCAGGGAAAAGCATCCATTTGTTAAACAAAGATAAATACCTAACTGTAAACTAAAAAAGCTCCACAGATGCCCCCAACCTCACAGATCCCTCCCAGCCCCACAGACTCCCTCAGCATCCTGCCAGATCCAGCTCCCATCCCCAGCCAGGCTCTGTCCTGGTTTTTCTTCCAGGACTGGCAGACAGACCGGACACGGATGTGAATCTCCTGGGCATGCATTTGATGTGCTTCTCCTTTGTTGTTGGTCTCTAAATAAGATTTATAGAGTGTTGTTCTTAGAAGATTTTTGCTTTTCTAAAGATTGTTCCCATGTAAATACATTCTATATATGGTTTCTATGTTGTTACTTTGTTGTTGTTCTGTAGATGCATTTCATAGATTGTTGTTGTTTTACAGGCCCGTACAATGTAAATACATTTTGTAGATGTTTTTATAAAGGCACAGGTCCCTGGGGGTGGGGGGGCTTGAGCTCAGAGGGGTCCCACTTGGGAAGGTGCCGTCCCTGGGCAGTGCTGGTGTCCCTGGGCTGGGGCAGAGCAGTGTCCCCAAGAGCAAAGCTGTCCCCAGCAGAGAGGGGGGTCTGACAGGAGCAGCCCCTGCAGCGCTGCCCCCACAGCAGGCAGGAAACCTCCTGCTGCCCTTCCTGCTGCAGCCAAAGGGATGTGGGAGAAGCTTTGGGAGCCGGAGGGGCTGATGTTTAAGGCTTTGGACCTCCAAGTGCTCCAGGCTTTGCTTCCCATCCTCATGGCATTCCCCTGGGCTGTC
>NW_020893778.1:0-1018 GCF_003945725.1 Corapipo altera
TATATATATTTGTACAGAATATATATTTATATATTACATTGGATAAATGGGTGTGTGTAAAATATGTACATAAATAACAGGCCAAATATATATTTGTAATATAGATATTTTTATATATATCTATAAATAAAATATATTTATATATATATTTATATATTATATATATATTTGTACAGAATATATATTTATATATTACATTGGATAAATGGGTGTGTGTAAAATATGTACAGAAAAGACAGGCCAAATATAGATTTATAATATATATATATTTATATATAATATATCTATATATAAAATATATTTATATATATATTTATATATTATATGTATATTTGTACAGAATATATATTTATATCTTACATTGGATAAATGGGTGTGTGTAAAATATGTACAGAAAAGACAGGTCAAATATATATTTATAATATAGATATTTTTATATATAATATATCATATATAAAATATACTTATACATATATTTATATATTATATATATATTTGTACAGAATACATATATATTACATTGGATAAATGGGTGTGTGTAAAATATGTGCAGAAAAGACAGGCCAAATATAGATTTATAATAAATATATTTTTATATATAATATATCTATATATAAAATATATTTATATTTATATTTATATATTATATATATATTTGTACAGAATATATATTTATATATATATTGGATAAATGGGTGTGTGTAAAATATGTACATAAATAACAGGCCAAATATATATTTATAATATAGATATTTTTATACATAATATATCTATATATAAAATATATTTATATATTATATATATATATTTGTACAGAATATATATTAATATATTACATTGGATAAATGGGTGTGTGTAAAATATGTACAGAAAAGACAGGCCAAATATATATTTATAATATAGATATTTTTATACATAATATATCTATATATAAAATATATTTATATATTATATATATATATTTGTACAGAATATATATTAATATATTACATTGGATAAATGGGTGTGTGTAAAATAT
>NW_020893779.1:0-1017 GCF_003945725.1 Corapipo altera
TGTGTCTGTACATTCGTCTGTCTGTGTCAGTTTGTCTGTCTGTCCATCTGTCCATGTGTCTGTCTCTGTGTCTGTCTGTGTGTCCAGCCGTCTGTCCGTGTTTCCCTCTGTCAGCTTGTCCATCTGTCCATTTGTCTGTCTGTCCATGTGTCCATCCTCGTGTCTGTCTGTCCATGTTTCCGTCTGTCAGTCTATCTGTCTGTCTGTCCCTGTGTGGATCTGTCTGTTTGTCCGTTTATCTGTTCATGTGTCTGTCTGTCCCTATGTCCATCTGTCTGCCCATCTCTCTGTGTCCAGCTGTCTGTCTGGCCGTGTGTCTGTCTGTCTGTGTTTCCATCTTTCCATGTATCCCTCTGTCTGTCAATTCATTTGTCTGTCAATCCCTGTGTCTGTCTCTCTGTCTGTTTCTCTGTCCATCTGTCTGTCTGTTCATCCATCTGTCTGTGTGTCTGGCTGTCTGGCCGTGTTTCCGTCTGTCAGTCTGTTTGTCCCTGTGTCAGTCTGTCTGTCCGTTTGTCTGTTCATCCATCTGTTTGTCCGTGTGTCCGTCTCTCATCTGTCTGTCAGTCCATCTCTCTGTCTGTCCCTGTGTCTGTCTGTCCATATTTTCATCTGTCTGTCCCTGTTTCCATCCGTCTGTCCATCTCTCTGTCCATGTTTCTGTCTGTCTGTCAGTCCATCTGTCTGTGTGTCCAGCTGTCTGGCCGTGTTTCCGTCTGTCAGTCTGTCCATCCCTGTGTCAGTCTGTCTGTCAATCCATTTGTCTGTCCTTGTCTTTCTGTTCGTCCGTCTGTCTGTTTGCCCTTCCGTCTGTCCCTGTGTCCATCCGTCCATGTGACCGTCTGTCTGTCCAAGTCTCCATCTGTCTGTTCATTTGTCTGTCTGTCCGTGTTTCTGTCAGTCTGTCTACCTGTCCCTATGTCCATCTGTGTGTCCATTTGTCTGTCTGTGTGTCCATCCGTCCGTATGTCCATCCATTCATCTGTCCCTGTGTCTGTCTGTCCATCAGTGTGTCTG
>NW_020893780.1:0-1017 GCF_003945725.1 Corapipo altera
GGCACAACCTGGTCACAAAAGATGCTGAGTTTTCCAATCCTGCTCCTCTCTTCCGGGTCCCTCTCAGCAGCAAGATGGGTGTGGGCAGCAGAAATAATCAGGGAATCACCAAATATCCTGAGTTGGGAAGGACCCTCAAGGATCATCCAGTCCAAGTCCTGGCCCTGCCCAGGACACCCCAACACTCCCCCCCGTCCCTCAGAGTGTTGTCCAAACCCTCCCGGAGCTCTGGCAGCCTTGGGGCCGTGCCCACTGCCCTGGGGAGCCTGGGCAGTGCCCAGCACCCTCTGGGGGAAGAACCTTGTCCTGAGATCCACCCTGAGCCTGCCCTGTCCCAGCTCCAGCCCTTCCCTGGGTCCTGTCCCTGCTCACACCAAGCAGGGATCGGGGCCTGAGGGAACAGAGACTCCTCTCCAGATTTCCTGACCCCATCTCCCTCTTGGCCAGCACTTCTCAGGAATGGGACAGCACACAGGGAAACTTCAAAACACAAAAAGGATCTGAGTAGGAAGTTTGGATCCTTGTTATATCAATTTAATGTTTTCCATTCCTTTGGTTTTCTTCTCTGCTCTTCTTATTTTCTGCCCTTGGATGAGGCCAATCTGATTGAATTAAAATCTGCCCTGAATGGATCCTTGGATAAGGGAGAGGTCTTGAAACTGGAGACCAAGGTTTGGATATTTGTTTTGTAAATAAATTTTGTCAAGTTCCTGTTAAGGGAGATCTCTGATCTTGATAAAAATAAAGATTTCCTTGAACATAGTCTCTATGTTACATAGTTTTCTACTTTCTTTTAGGTATGCTAAAGCTTTAATTCCTCAAGTCTTCCCTTTGGAATACAATGACCACAGAGTTATCTTAAAAAAGGCTGTTGGAAAAGATTTTATTTTTTTTCAACTAGTCTAAAAGTCTGTATCTTAGAGTGACTAATTTTGCTAATAGAGTTGCCAGGCATTGGAATAAATTGCCCAGGGAGGTGGGGGAGTCACCATTTCTGGGAGTGCTCCAGAGGTGTCT
>NW_020893782.1:0-1017 GCF_003945725.1 Corapipo altera
CAGGAGGGGACAGGGGGTGACAGGAGGGGACAGGAGGGGACAGGGGGTGACAGGGGGTGACAGGAGATGGCAGGGGGTGGCAGGAGGTGACAGGAGGTGACAGGGGGTGACAGGAGGGGACAGGGGGTGGCAGGGGGTGACAGGGGGTGACAGGGGGTGACAGGAGATGGCAGGAGGTGACAGGGGGTGCCAGGAGGTGACAGGGAGTCACAGGGGGTGACAGGAGGTGCCATCGGTGTCCCCTGTGCCAGGTACACGTGGCAGGGGAAGCTGGAGGAGGACAGTGAGGTCCTGCTGGTGAGTGCTGCCACCAAAGTGTCCCCAGGGTGTCCCCAAGGTCCCCAAAGTGTCCCTAAGATGTCCCCAAAGTGTCCCCAAGGTCCCCACAATGTTCCCAGGGTGTCCCCAGGGTGTCCTGAGGGTCCCCAGGATGTCCCCAATATCCCCTTCGTGTCCTCAGGGTGTCCCCAGGGTGTCCCTAGAGGGTCCCCAAGGTCCCCTTGGTGTCCCCAGGGTGTCCCCAATGTCCCCAAGGTGTCCCCAGGGTGTCCCCAAGGTCCCTTTGGTGTCCCCAGGGTGTTCCCAGTGTCCCCAAGGTGTCCCCAGAGCGTCCCCAGGGTGTCCCCACAATGTCCCCAAGGTGTCCCCAATGACCCCAAAGTGCCCAGAATGTCACTGGGGTGTCCCCAGAGGGTCCCCAATGTCCCCAGGGTGTCCCCACAATGTCCCCAGAGTGTCCCCACAATGTCCCCAATGTCCCCAGGGTGTCCTGAGGGTCCCCTTGGTGTCCCCAGTGTCCCCAGGGTGTCTCTGGGGTGTCCCCAGGGTGTCCCCAATGTCCCCAAAGTGTCCCCAGGGTGTCCTGAGGGTCCCCTTGTTGTCCCCAATGTCCCCAACTGTCCCCTCAGATGATCAAGACCCGCAGTTCCCGAGTCCCGGCGCTGGCCCAGTTCATCCGGTGGGGATGGGGGGGATTTGGGGGGAATTTGGGGGGATTTAAGGGGGTTTGGGGGGAAT
>NW_020893783.1:0-1017 GCF_003945725.1 Corapipo altera
CCAGGGGTGACATGAGGGTGACAGGAGTGTCCCTGTGTGTCCCAGGAGGTGACAGGGGGGTGACAGGATGTGGCAGGGAGGTGACAGGGGTGTCCCCAGAGGGTGACAGGGGTGTCCCCATGTCCCAGGGGGTGACAGGGTGTGACAGGGGTGTGACAGGGGTGTCCCTGTGTCCCTAGAGGGTGACATGGGTGTCCCAGGGGTGTCCCCATGTGTCCCCAGGGTGGCTTTGGCCTGGAGCACATGTCCCAGGGGGTGACAGGGGGGTGACAGGATGTGACCCCAGGGTGACAGGGAGGTGACAGGGATGTCCCCAGAGGGTGACAGGGGTGTCCCCATGTCCCCGGGGTGGCCTTGGCCTGGATCACGTGTCCCCAGGGGGTTACAGGTGGGTGACAGGGTGTCCCCAGGGGGTGACAGGGGTGTCCCCAAGGTGTCCCCGTGTCCCCAGGGGGCCTTTGGCCTGGATCACATGTCCCAGGGGGTGACAGGGAGGTGACGGGGTGTCCCCAGAGGGTGACAGGGGTGTCCCCAGAGGGTGACAGGGTGTCCCCAAGCTGTCCCCAGAGTGGCTTTGGCCTGGATCACATGTTCAAGGGGTGACAGGGGGGTGACAGGGGCTGACAGGGTGTCCCCGGGGGGTGACAGGGAGGTGACAGGGGTGTCCCCAGGGGTGTCCCCAGGGTGGCTTTGGCCTGGATCCCGTGTCCCAGGGGGTGACAGGGGGGTGACAGGGGTGTCCCTGTGTCCCCGTGGGGTGACAGGGGTGTCCCCAGGGGTGTCCCCAGGGGTGTCCCCAAGCTGCCCCCGTGTGTCCCCAGGGTGGTTTTGGCCTGGATCACGTGTCCCCCGCTCGGATCCGGGCCGTGGCCGAGGATTTGGATGAACTTTACGATTCCCTGGAAATCTTCAACCCCAGCGACAGCGGCGCCGACCTGGACGACACCGACAGCGTGCTGAGCACCCCCAAACCTCGGCTCAGGTGGGACCCCAAAACACCCCAAAAACACCCCAAAA
>NW_020893784.1:0-535 GCF_003945725.1 Corapipo altera
GAGCCCCTCAGAAGTGGGCGGTGACTCGGTCGATCTCCAGGAGGTCGTCCAGGATCTGTGGGGTGGGAGGGAGGGGGGGGTCAGGGATCATCACCTGCCCCTGCCCAGCCCCAATCCCAGTCCTACACTTGATTCCCAAAATTGTCCAACCCCAAAGGTGTCCAACCCCAAATGTGTCCAACCCCAAATGTGTCCAACCCCAAACCTGTCCAACCCCAAACCTGTTCAACCCCAAACGTGTCCAACCCCAAAGGTGTCCAACCCCAAACCTTTGCAACCCCAAACCTGTCCAACCTCAAACCTGTCCAACCCCAAATTTTTCCAACCCCAAACCTGTCCAACCTCAAACCTGTCCAACCCCAAACCTGTGAAACCCCAAACGTGTCCAACCCCAAACTTGTCCAACCCCAAACCTGTCCAACCCCAAATGTGTCCAACCCCAAATCTGTCCAACCCCAAACCTGTCCAACCGCAAATGTGTCCAACCCCAAACTTGTCCAACCCCAAACCTGTCAAACCCCAAACGTGTCCAACC
>NW_020893784.1:545-1017 GCF_003945725.1 Corapipo altera
CAAACTTGTCCAACCCCAAACCTGTCAAACCCCAAACGTGTCCAACCTCAAACCTGTCCAACCCCAAACGTGTCCAACCCCAAACTTGTCCAACCCCAAACCTGTCCAACCCCAAACGTGTACAACCCCAAACCTGTCCAACCCCAAACTTTTCCAACCCCAAACGTGTCCAACTCAAACGTGTCCAACCTCGAACCGGATGAATCCCAAACTTTTCCAACCCCAAACGTGTCCAACCCCAAACTTGTCCAACCCCAAACATGTCCAACCCCAAACCTGTCAAACCCCAAACGTGTCCAATCCCAAACCTGTCCAACTCCAAATGTGTCCAACCCCAAACCTGTCCAACCCCAAACTTTTCCAACCCCAAACCTGTCAAACTCCAAACCTGTCCAACCCCAAACCTGTCCAACCCCAAACCTGTCCAACCCCAAACGTGTCCAACCCCAAACCTGTCCAACCCCAAACCTGT
>NW_020893785.1:0-1017 GCF_003945725.1 Corapipo altera
ACCAGTGCCACCAGTGTCACCAGTGTCCCTACAGCCTCCAGTGCCACCACAGCCTCCAGTGTCACCGGGAACCAGTGCCACCAGTGTCACCACAGCGTCCACCGGCACCACCAGTGTCACCAGCGTCCCTGCAGCCTCCAGTGTCACCGCGGGAACCAGTGCCACCAGTGTCCCCGCAGCCTCCACCAGCGCCACCAGTGTCACCGAGGGAATCAGCGCCACCGGAGCCACCGCAGCTCCCAGCGCCACCAGTGTCACAGCGCCGGTGTCACCAGTGTCACCAGTGCCACCAGTGCCACCAGTGTCACCAGTGTCACCAGTGCCACCAGTGCCACCAGAGCCGCCAGAGCCGCCGGTGCCGCCAGAGCCGCCGGTGCCACCAGAGCCGCCCGCCGGTGTCCCCGCAGCCCCCGGTGCCACCGGTGCCACCTCCTCGGGCACCGGGAGGGTCCCGGGCGGGGTCCGCGCGTCCCCTCCCCCTGCGGTGACACCCGGGGGTCTCACACCCCCCCCCCCCCGCGTGTCCCGGAGCCCCCCCCGGAGCCCCCGCGGCGATGCCGCTGCCCCGGAGACCCCCCGGGGGTGACGGGGACCCCTTCGCGGAGAACCCCGAGAGCCGCCGGCGCCGCCGGGCCACCCTCGGGGGGCTCGTGGGGCTGGGGGGGCAGCTGGGGGGGCACCTGGGGCAGCTGGGGGGGCCTTTCGCCCGCGCCCGCCGCCCCCGGGACGGGCCCCAGCCCCGCGGCCGCCGCCGCTCCGAGGACTCGGGGGTCCCGCGGAGGGCCCAGGACGAGCAGGGGGGGGGGAACAAACGGGGGTCGCTGCTGCGGCTCGCGCTGGGCCCGTGGGGGCAGCGGGGAGCGGAGCGGGGACCCCCGGGAGAGGGACCCCCGGCCCCGGGGGACGGCGCGGACCGAGCGGGAGCGGGACCAGAGGGAGCCGGGAAGGAGCGGGACGGACACAGGGAGCGGGAGCCGCTGTCCGGTGAGTGGGGACACCGGGGGGGGACCGGGGGGA
>NW_020893786.1:0-1017 GCF_003945725.1 Corapipo altera
GAAGGAGAGCAAAGGTTTAAGCAGGATTGGCCCCTGTGGGGCTGGGGGAGGGACACGGGTGTCCCCAGATCCCCCAACCCATGGTTGGCCCCGGTCTGAGGGGGAAAATCCCTTCTGCTCCGTCCAGCCCCACTGCACCCAGTTTCCCCTGGGATCCCTGTTCCTGCAGGGCCCAGGGTGGGGATGGAGACAAGGAGAGCCAGGGGAATTCAGGGCCTGCAGGGAGGGGGGGGGGAGGAGGAGGGGACCCAAAGAGGGTGAAGTGGGGGGAATTGGGGAGCCCACAGGATGGACATTGGGGTGTGGAAGGGATGGGACTGTGGGGGATGCGGGTGAGGAGGAAGGGATTCCAGTGGAGGGGACACAGGGAATGAAGCAGGGCAGGGGTGGGGACAGAAGAAATGGGGAAGGGGAGAAAACTGGAAGGGACTGGGAGGGTCTTTGGGACTGAGGGGTCAAGGAAGGGGATTTTTGAACACAAGTGTCATGGACAATGGGAAAGGGGAAGGATTAGAGGAGAAAGAAGGGAAGAAATGGTGTGGGAATGATGCCCTGTGTGTGTGTTGTGGGGTGGACTGGGGTGTGTGGGAATAGAGTGGAGACTCTGAGGAAGGACCTCCCTGGTGCACACTGGGGTGGACTGGGGAGCACTGGGATGCCCTGGAGGGTGGTGGCCACCAGAGGGGAGGGTCTGGACCCAGTACAAGCCATGGTACCCACCGGGCCGCCGATCACACCTGCCTGTAGAGAGACAAGGAGACATCACTGGTCACTGGGGTGTCCCCAGTGCCAGGAAGGGATGGGGGCACAAACAACCCCCCAGTTCCCACACTGGGTGCCCCCAACTGCCAGACTTACCTCCCCACATTGGACACCACCGGCCTGAATGGGCTACAGGAGGAGAGCAAAGGCTTGGTTGGGGTTGGCCTTGTGGGGCTGGGGGGACACAGGTGTCCCCACCCCCTCCAGTCCCATCTGCCCCCCGGGCTGAGCGGGGCTCTTTGGGATTGCGGCTCC
>NW_020893787.1:0-1017 GCF_003945725.1 Corapipo altera
GAGCCCCCCCGGCTGCGGGCGAGGAGCTGTCGGGTGAGCGGGGGGGGCGGGCAGGGGGGTGGGGTGGGAAAGGGGGGGAAAGAGGGGAGAAAAGAGGGGGTGGGAGCCCGAAAAGTGAGGGCGGGGGGCTCTGTGGATTGTGGGGTCGGTGGGAAAGGGGTGGGAGAGGGGGGCAAGGGGGTGTGGGAGAGCAGGCAGAGGGGTGCCCTGGGGGTCCCTGGGTGTCCCTTGAGCCCTGGAGCGGTTCTCTGGGGCTCTGGGGGGGGTCGGATCCGCATTGGGGGGGTCCCCAACCCCCCTGTCCATCCCCGGGGGGCTGATGGGGGGGTTCCCCCCCAGCCAAGAGCCGGTGCTGGGGCGTCCGTGGGACAGAGGGGGGTGGGAAAGGGGGGTCCGGGGTGGCCCCCTGAGCTCCCACCCTGCTCTGGGGGGCTGGGGGATGATGGGTGGGAACGGGGCACCCCCTGACCCGTGTCCTGCACACACAGGGGTGTTCCAGGAGTTGACTACGAGCGAGTGTCACTTCATCAACGGCACCGAGCGGGTGAGGTTCTTCGAGACATTCGTCTACAACCGGGAGCAATACGTGCACTTCGACAGCGATGTGGGGGTCTATGTGGGGGACACCCCGGACGGGGAGGAGGTTGCCAAGTACTGGAACAGCAACATGGAATGGATGGAGCACAAACGGTCTGCGGTGGACCTCTGCCGGCACAACTACGAGGTGTCCACCCCGTTCATTGTGAACCGCAGAGGTGAGCGTGGGGCAGAGCAGGTCCTCTCGGCCCCTGCTCCAGGAATGACCCTGGAGCCCCTCAAACCCTCCCTGGGAATCACCCCAGACCCCTCAGCCCTCCCTGTGCCCATCCCCGTGCCCTTTGGCCCCCTCCCAGTTTCCCCCAGTCCATCCCAGCCCCTCCCAGTCCTTCCAATGCCCCCTACTCTCTCCTAGTCCATTCCAGTTTTTCGAAGTCCATCCCAGTCCATCCCAGTCTCTCCCAGTGCCCCCCCGCGTCT
>NW_020893788.1:0-1016 GCF_003945725.1 Corapipo altera
ATGGAGGAGCTGGGACAGTCCAGGAGGGATGGGAAGCTGGTTTGGACCACCAAGAGGGACATGAGTGGTTCATTCCCAGAGGGATGTGGGTTTTCAGGCCACACTGCTGGGATTGGGGATCCAGGAGGGCGAAGCTCTGAAGTGACCTGAACTTTTCCCGGCTCCAGGCGCCCGGAAACCTCCTTCCTGTGGTTCACCTCCCCCTACAAGACCCTCAAGTACATCCTGTGGAGGAGGTACAAGTGGATGCTGATCCTGCTCATCCTCCTCTTCATCCTGCTGCTCTTCCTGGGGATCTTCGTCTACGCCTTCCCGGTACGGAGCGGGCTGGGCAAGGCTGGGAGAGATCCCTCGGGATGGGGGGGATGGTTCCAGGGCAGGGGGCTGGAAAAATCCAGGGCTGCTCCCTGAGGAACAGCCTGGGGGATTGTGAGGGTCAAAAGGTGGTTTGGTTTTGGGTCATTCCTAAGAAGGACATGGAGGGGCTGGAGCGTGTCCAGGGAAGGAGCTGGGAAGGGGCTGGAGCAGCAGGAGAGGCTGAGGGAGCTGGGGGGGCTCAACCTGGAGAAAAGGAGGCTCAGGGGGACCTTCTGGATCCCTAAAATTCCCTGGAAGGAGGTTGGAGCCGCAGGGGTCGGGGATAAGTGACAGGACAAGAGGGAACGGCCTCCAGCTGTGCCAGGGGAGGCTCAGGTTGGACATCAGGAGGAATTTCCTCCTGGAAAAGGTGGTCAGGCCTTGGCAGGGGCTGCCCAGGGAGGGGGTGGAGTCCCCAGCCCTGGGGGGATTTAAGATCTCTGTGGATGTGGCACTTGGGGACATGGTCAGGGGTGGCCTGGGCAGTGCTGGGGGAGGGTTGGACTCCATGATCCCAGAGGGCTTTTCCAGCCTCAACCATTCCATTCCAGACTCCTCCTGCAGGCTGAGCCCAAGGTTCTGCCCTCTCTGTGTCCATGTTTCCAATGAGGGTCACTCCTCCATGGGGTCAGTCCTTCAGGAACTGCTCCAGGTCCCTT
>NW_020893789.1:0-1016 GCF_003945725.1 Corapipo altera
CAGCTCCAGGATCCTGGACTTTTTTCTTTTTTTTTTTTTTTTTTTTTTTTGGGGGGGGGGTTGTTTTGGGGTTTTTCCAACCCTTTTCCACGTGCCTGTGGCCCCAGGTGTGTCCAGACCTCACCCCCCCCCCTCACCATTCCAGACAGGAATTATGGACCACGTTGCTCATCCCTTGGGAATTCCCCCCCCCCACCACCTTCCCCAGTAACTTAAGGAAAATCTTTATTTTTTGCCGATTCTTTGGTTGTTTTGAGGGTTTTTTTTTTTTCCCCCCTCATTTCTGTGAAGTTTCATTCAGGTCTTAATCCTTGGAATTATCCTTGGACTCCTGGGATCCACTGACCCACCCCCTCCTGGAGGGGGGTGGGACATTCCCAAACCTCTTGGGGTTGGTGGCTCCGTGTCCACGTGGATTGAATTCCCCATTTTCTTTGCTCTTCCGTCCAATAAAGGCCTTTCTCAAGGAATTCCCATTCCCAAGGGATCCTTGGGGCTGGGAAAGAGGGGGGGGGGAGCTCGGGAAAGGCTTTTTGGGGAAGGAAACCCCTGATTTGGGGAATGATCCTGCAGGATTTGGGAATGGTGTCCCTGTCCCCCAGGAGCTGTTCCTGGGGCCGGAGCTGTGGATCCACAGGGATTGGGAACATCCAGACAGATCCTGGGTTTATCCCGGTGCTTTTCCCTGTTATCCAGCGTGTCCAGCTCTCCTGATGGGAATTTTGGGGGGGGGGGTCCTGCTCCCACTTCCTCCCTCTCCCACATCATGCCAGAAATCAGGAATTCCTTCCCCGCAGAGCCGGATTTTATCCGGAGTTTGGGCTTTAAATCCGAGGCCGGCGTGGGCTGGAATTTGGGATTTGGGATTTGAATCCCTCCCCCCTGTCCCTCCATGTATTTGGGGTCATTCCAGAGGTTTTTCCCCCTCCTTGGGAAGCATTCCCAGGCACACACAGGGATGTGGGATCCGGCGGGAGCACGGCCCGGAGTTTTATTGCTGGAGCTGCTCCGTCCAT
>NW_020893790.1:0-1016 GCF_003945725.1 Corapipo altera
TTACAAATAGGACCTGATCCAATTCAAAGACCCTAATAGCTTTTGTACGTCAGTGAGAGTTTCGACATCAATATCCAATTGAACTGGCTGAGGAATAACTGCTTTCCGTGTAATTTTGAACCCTAAATACTTCCAGGGTTCCTGTCGCTGCACCTTCTCAGGAGCAACTACCGGGCCAAAGGATTGTAGACTCTTTCTGGTTTCAGCTTCCAACACACCCAACTGATCCTCAGTGGCCACAGCCAGCAAAAATATTACCTATATAATGACAACAAAAGACAACCAGAAAATTACAGGAGATAATGTTGGAATCATAAACCACCGACAAATTGTAGGAATATTTTCATTTCCTGGGAGAGGGTTTTCTATGTATAACACCTGTAAGGTTCTGCACAATTAATAGATGGAACTGAAAATGCAATTTTTTTTTTTTCTCTATAACTGGGGTCTAACTGGATTGTGAAAAAACAACCTGTCAAAATAATAACAACAATGGGTTATACAGCAGGAAGCATAGAAGGGGTCAGTAAACCAATGCTGACATGGTAACCATGACCGCACCACCCATCTGAGACCATGCAACAGTCTTCATTTCACAGATTTTTTCTTTGTCACAAAGACAGGGGTGATTAAAGGATTCTGAGATGGTTCAACGTGATCAACGTCAAACCGTTGCAGAGCCAACAGCTGTTCTGTAGGTATAAGCCACTGCTGAAATCACACAGGATCTGTATGTTCTAAAAGAAAATTCTGAGCAGTACCTCCTAGTCTCACAACCCAAACCCCTGGCGTGACAACAGGCCAGGAGGCCGGCCAGGATGTCCGTGCAATGATAGTTACGTCAGGTCCCGAATGCAGAAGTTCGTCCGCTTGGACAACTGACAGCAAGCTTCAAGTATCGTAGAGTGTGCAGGTCAGCTGTGGACGTTGTGCAGAGATTGGCACTGACCAAAAGACTTGTGGTGCATTAGTAGAACCAAATCCTCCATCCCGACGCTCACGAGGCTCTGCTTGGG
>NW_020893791.1:0-1016 GCF_003945725.1 Corapipo altera
GGGGTTTGGGGACATTGGGGGATTTGGGGATTTTGGGGGATTTGGGGAGATTTGGGGGATTTGGGGATATTGGGGGATTTGGGGACACTGGGGGGATTTGGGGATTTGGGGGGATTTGGGGGGATTTGGGGACATTGGGGAGCCCAGGTGACCCTGAGATCAATGTAGAACAGTCCCAAGTGTCCCCAGATGACCTTGGGGTCAAAGGTCAAGGGTCACAGGTGTCCCCAGGTGACCCACAGGTGACCCTTAAATTGGTGTAAGGTGGTCCCAGGTGTCTCCAGGTGACCTTGGGGTCAAAGGTAAAGGGTCACAGGTAATTCTAGGTGTCCTCAGGTGTCCCACAAGTGACCCTTAAATTGGTGTAAGGGGGTCACAGGTGACTCCAGGTGCCCCCAGGTGACCCACAAATGACCCTTAAACTGGCGTAGGGAGGTCCCAGGTAACTCCAGGTGCCCCCAGGTGCCCCCAGGTAACTCCAGGTGTGTCCAGGTGCCCCCAGGTGACATGGGTCCCCCCCCCCCAGGTGGCCCTGCGCTCGCTGCCGGAGGAGGCGGTGAAGGAGGCCCTGGAGTACAAGGTGCTGCAGTCGCAGTTCTCGCTCCTCTACCACGAGAGCCTCCAGGTGAAGACCCAGCTGGACGAGGCCCGGGCCCTGCTCCTGGCCACCAAGAACAGCCACCTGCGCCACATCGAGCACATGGAGGTGGGCAGGGGGGCAACCGGGGGCAACCGGGGTCGTTGGGAGCTCGTTTGGGGCCATTAGGAGTCATTTGGGGTTGTTTGGGGTCGTTGGGTGTCGTTGGGTGCCCAAGGGTTGGCCACTGAGAACAGCCAGTGGAGGTGAGTCATGGCTCACCTGGGGTCATCTGGGGTCATTGGGGGTCATTGGGGGTCATCAGGGGTCATTGGGGATCATTTGGGGTCATTGGGAGGTCGTTTGGGGTCATTGGGAGGTCATTGGGTGTCGTTGGGTTCCCAAGGGTTGGCCACCGAGAACAACCAGTGGAGGTGAG